>NW_027509751.1:5772500-5802500 GCF_048541705.1 Temnothorax americanus
TTATTATTTCTTTTTTTAATTTTACATTTTACTTAAAAAGGTTGTAAAGAAATGTTAAGAATTGTATAAAATTTAAAATATAAACTCTTTTATAAGTAATGTCAACATGTAATTTTTTCATCAGTTAGTTTTTGAGAACATTTATAACAAAGTTGAACGAAGTCTAGTTAGAGACTCAATGCTTCACATCAATTATTAACAAAAATGATTATATATTAAAAATGTTAAGAATCAAATACATTTTTTGTTCAATATATAAAGAGTATTATACTAAAAGTACTTTCAAAGATTTAAAAAAAATATGACCACATAGTCTTTTTACGATATTAAAATTTGCTCCACGATAGGACCGCAATAATAAATCGATATCGAAACGTGTATTTCATCGAAATTTATTTAAATAGGACAACTCAACACAAAATATATAGACTTCTTTTTTATGTCTCAAATACATTGGCTTTAAATGTTTTGTTGCATAAAATACTCATAGAAAACTACGCGGTAAAACTTTTACTGCAGTGACATAAAAATGAATGAGATCTTAGGTTTTAAATAATTGATACTCTTAGGCTGAGTTTCCACTGAGCGCGTCACGCGTCGCGTCGTCCGAGTTGAACCAATCAAAACATCTCATTTCGATCCCGTCACAAGAATGTAATGAAATGGGAAAGCCTTAACGTTCCAGTTAAGCGTTAAGCCGCGAGTCGCCCTGTATACGCGCGCTAGTTTACGCGCTTCGTATATTTCCGCTATATTCGCGTTTAATGATCTTAGTTCGCTCGCTCGCACCTCGCTCACCAATAAAGGAGAGCGCCCGAGAGTTTACGACGCAACTCGATTCAATAAACGTGAGGCGAAACGACTTGGGAAAATATTTGAAACTGTTGTACGGCTCATATTTACACGGAAGGTTGCGGAAAGTAAGCAAAGACTCGACATCCAGACCACGAACTCGCGAACATTAATGAGTGATGTTCTCCGAATATCAATTCTTTCTTCCCTTAAGTTACTCGATTCCGTCAAAAACGACACAAAATAATCAATTTTTTCGACCGAAAAACAGCTGTAGAATGTAACTGAAGATGGTATCCATTAAAGCGTACTTAATCCCTCTCGAAATCGCCCGAGAGCTGACATGTTATAGGTACCGCGGTTCTGACAACGAGGTTCATTAGGTGTGTAATAAAAGCTTTCTAAGACGTGTGTCAAAACACTTAGAATATACAAAATATCTGCCAAAGTACGATGCCGCCTGAGACGAAACGGACCTTCCCGAAAACCTCTTTGATCGCGATTCCTATACGAAAAAGGAAGCTCGCTCGGCGGCCTGTAAAAGTGAAGGACCAAGAATACCGTCTGCTAGACCAGCAGCGGCGGCAACATTTTGCGGACTCCGCTCCGTCGAATCATGCCAAGCGCACGCTCAGCAGCTACCGAGATAGCTTTGCTCGGGAATGCCCGCTATCGCTATCGCGAGGCGCGGTTAAAATTGGCGTTCTCTCGCCGCTCTCTCGCGAGTGCACGAGACGTCGTTCATCGCCGGTCGGGGCATTGGCGCCGCGAAATGGTATCCGCGAGCGATCAGCAGCCGGAGTCGTCGACGATGACGACGGACGGACGGACGGACGAGAACATGGTACGGCGGATTCTATACCTTGGTCCGCGCCAAATTTCTGCGCCTGTCGTTCTGCTGAGGTGTCGCGGCAGAACGTTATCTCACGCCAGGAACGATCATCGGCGTCGCCAACGGTACCGACGCGACGACGTCTCCGAGTGAGGAATGGCCAGCCGATCGACCGACACGTGAACAGCGATCAAGAAGTAAACCCAGACAGCACGATTTTGGACAAGCGTGTTGTCTGGGAAAGTCACCCGACATAAAAAGAAATTTCGGTGTCGCGGAAATACCTAACAAAATCTGCTTTGCTCAAAAAACAAAGAAACCTTGTCGAGCAAACCTATTCGCGGAAACAAAAATTTGTTGCTGTAATTACTTCAGCCTTGGCAAACAAGTATCTATCTTGACAGCGGGATTATTTGCAGATTCTGCGAATATATAAAATCAGCATTCTGATGGCCTGCTTTTCAAACTCGGTGATAGCCTAGAGCTCGTTACAATCGCACGAAGCATATATACGTTGGCGAATCTTTGTCTTACCGCATGAAAATCGAAGAGGAACACGATCGGTCGAGGACGCGCGCTGCGTCAAGTGCAAGTTCACCGGAACTGCGGTGCACCGGTTCATCCGCTTCTGCCGCTCTCCGCTCTCGCTTCTTTCAAGACGCACCTGACCGGAAATTAAGTTGGCTGCTAGATGAAGGTTCGGTATCGCAAATTGGTGTTATTAATCGGCCGTCGCGACGGCGAACGTCGACGCGTTTCCTTCTTCGGCGCCGAGGGGGAGACTCATCTTTTGGCATCCGTCACCTGTACGTCCCGCCGCGACAATAATTACGAGTTATGTTGTGTAATTTACGATATATTCGCTAATGTAGCCGACGCCGCTGTCTAATTCGGGCGAAGATATTTGGACAGGATACGCGAAAACTCCGGTAATTAACTCCGCCGATGGACGACGGCTCAATGAATCCGAATGACTTTTGCTGGCATTCGAACGGCATGTGGTGACGAGATAAGTCACACTGAATTACATTGGCTGCGTTCGGGAAGCGCGCTATTAGCGCTATTGCATCATTCTATCTTTATCGCTCATCAGGTGTAAAACAAGGATAAAATAAGCAAATAGCACTAATAGCGTCTTCCCGAACGCACCCATTGTATTACGTTACATACGGATGAAATTCTTAAATTGCTGTTCATTAAACCGCTATCGATATCGTTGAAAGACTATATCTAGTAGCTTTCAAGCTACGTCTAATCAGATTAATTTGGCTGAAATAAATTCATCAATCCTGTTTGCAGTTAAATATCATAGAGTCTGACTTGAGGAAATGTATTATCAATCTATTATTAAACGTTATAAATTATTAAATATCTATTAATAACGTGTCTAATTGATATCTCCGAATTATTCGCGTATCATATTTATTTCTATTTCTTTAAGAATCTTTCTTTAGAACTCTTGATATATTTACGTGAGTAATAAAAAAGAGACCTTTAATTCCTCCGCAAAAATATATCCGCGTTTTAACTAGTTTCCTTGGTTTCAATTATGGATCGGCAGATGTAATTTACAAACATTACTTATTTCCTTCGAAAATCTTATTCTCAGTACTTATTTTTATTATGAGTTATTGAGTTTTTGGTCGATTATGTCAGATTCAATCTTTCGCGTGCATAAGGCAAACTCCGAGGCTAGCTTCAAAACTTGAAAAAGAAGAAAAAGAAGAAGACGAGAAGAAGAGAGCAAGAAGACAAAGAAGAAAAGGAGGAGGAAGAGGAAGAAAGGTTACGTAAGAGGGAATAAGTCCGTTCGGCCGAGTTCTTCATTCCAGATCCTATACAACATCCTCTTCGTTGTTTCTTCTCGTCGCACCTTCTTCGCCGTCGCACACCATGCCGCCATGCTACCTTAGTCCTCCAACGCCACACCACCGCCTCACCTCTTCGCCGCCATGGCTTGCTTCTGGGGCTGACAGCAGCTATTTTCGTTTCCCAGCGACAATATAGCAGCTTAGGCCGCTCTTGCTAAGCTGAGCTTCGGTTTACCTCTCCCTGGCTCTTTTTCCTTCGGCGGTTTCTGCTTCTTATTTATGGAATCCTTTACCTCTGAAATTATTTCCTCGCGCCCACTATCGCCTTCTATGAATCATCGTTATGTCGAAGTGCAGAATGCCGCCGGCTAAGGCAACCGAATAACACGTTTCCCGGCGCGATCGTACACTGTGTTTCATAAAATGTGGTCGTAACTTCGGGTGCATGAATTTAACAGAAATAGCGAGAAAAGTTCAAGCAAATGTTTGTTTCTTATCTGACCCAGTTACAGACTCAATAATTCTCGTAAGTCGGGTTGGCATAAGCGGAAAAGCAAGAACAGAAATGAGAACATCTTCAAAGTGTCGTTTACCTAGTTTCTGTTCTCGGCACCTCCGCGTTCCTACCTTATTCTTAAACTCAAATTTTTATCACTCAAATATCTAAATAATCTAAATGAATAAAATATATCCAAATAAATTTTATTGAAGAATAAAAGGATATGTTAGCTCAATGAAATAAACTCATTCCCATCAACGGCACTTTGATGAATTTCTAATTTTTACTCTTATAACTTAACGAATTTTCGTGCAGGGACTTCCGCTGACAGGAACGCCTTTTCAATCTTTTTATTTCCGTTGTATATTTTTTTACTTCTATTTTCATTAGCATTTTATAGTTTATTTTTGCGTTTATAACGCGAGCACGCAAGGCGATATTCTTTGATCACGATATTACAATTACTGAAGAGAATAGGATTAAGGCACAAGACTAGAACGTTTTCTTGTTCAGTACTTCTGTATCGCGTTTGTACGAATATCCAGACGTGACGCCCGGAAATGTCTAGGCGCTAACGATGGATGGTTCAGTTAACGCCGAACGTAATAATAATCGAAATTTCGCAACACTCATCCCTCGTTCTCACCGATGTCGTTCCAGTTTCGCAGCTGGATGCAACTGGGTGATCGCGGCGATGTGAGCGTCGCCTTATTCGTGTACGTCTCGCGTTCCCGTGACGCATATATTTGTGCATGTCGCGTTAACACGCACATTTATCCGCCCTGGGCCAACTATGCGCGAGCGAGCAAATGACGTCAAGTAACACAATCATCGCCGAGAGATGCAATTTCCTCGACCTCCTTCTTTTCTTCACCCTCTCGCGAGACGTGTGTCCTCCTTCTCTTCATTCTCCACCGCCTTCGTCACGACGAAGCGGGGGTGATTCATGTGATCTTCTCCTTCCTTCTTTCCTTCCTTCTCGAAATCGATGTGTCGACATGTCGTTGCGGCCATCAATGACCGGATATACTCGCCAGTATGCACATTTCGGCGTGTACCTATCATCTCAAATTGTATTTTCGTGAGACCTCGTTACGTAGAAAATAAATACGTAGCATTTTCAATGTCGACGAGAATTTAATTTGCTATTACTACAAAGTTTCTTACATATTACAGTCAAACGTTTTGACTCGTTGCCTCCAAACATATTTCTTTCATTTCACTCTCGTTTATTTAGTTTTCTCTTTTAATAAAGATGTATATTATAGAGAAATATTTATATGTATTGTGTGTGTTTAGTCAATTTATTCTCCATTAAAACCGATTTTTTTGCAATTTCTTCATTGTAACAAGAAAGCTAACTGGACAAAAGTAATACATAAGGCAAGAGACATTACTTTTTGGCACTCCAAGATGAGATTAATTTTTTTTGATGAAATTTTGCATAAAACCACGACTATGTATAATTAAAGAGTAAAATTTAGATATTTGCTCTTTTATGCGATTTAACCTATTTTTTATGCTAATAAATTACATTTTTAATTATCATTTTTGCAAAGCATTGTTAAGCAATTATATATTGTGAATATAGCAGGGTATTATACAGAATCGAAGACCGTGAACATGGCGTGTTACCCGTCGGGAATATACGGAACTACGTAGTAAGTTAGTTCAATGTGTGTGTTTTGTGGAGGCGCTAGTAGATGGGCTCCATTAGAGTTTCTACAATAAAAGTTAGAACACCTTTGTCGAACTCTAGGCTCCATCTAAAACGCGGACACGTTCACCGCGAAAAATTTTTCAACGAATTTTTTGTAGGAAAACTCAAAAATAACCGAACAAAGTTAACTTTGCATATTCTTTTAGACGATAGCCACACCTCTCTCAAATAAGAAAATTTTTGGTTTTTGCGTTTCAGTACCTAGAACAGCTAGAATCTAGAGTCCTAGATAATATTAGAGAAGCGACATTGAAGGGAATGGTCTGATTGGCTAAGTAAATTACGTGATCCAGCGCCATTTTGTTTCTCGCTTATGGTTAAATAAGTAAGGTTAATACACGTCTGTTATTACTACGTTTACGCGAACGTTACTTTTGTAGTAACTTACGATAATTCCTTCGCGTAAACGGGATTTTCCTTCGCGTAAACGGGATTTTGTAGTAACTTACGATAATTTACTCCGCGTAAACGAGTAATATATCGTAAGTTACTACAGAAGTAACGCTCGCGTAAACGTAGTATGTGTCTCGCTGCACGTGAGACAGCGCAAGACATTACGTCGAGGGACTAGAATGGGTGGAGCTCCTTGGCTGTGGATAGGCTCTCGTCGATACTCAATGAGTTTAAGTTCGCGCACAGAATTTAACTTAAAACTTGAGATCGGATCCGAATGTGATAATGTTCGCAAACGGCAGAGAGGTGAAGTAAACTGAAGAGATTTACCGGGGTGAAGAAGTGAACCGCCTGAACAGGAGCTGAACTCAGCGAGGGAGTTCCGTGATGTCGCGATTTATATAGGAAAATGTTGGGAATGGAAGGGGTGGATTTCATGTGGGGTGTATCTGGTTTTCGTTTAAATAATTTCTGGTTGGCTGGATGTTTCTAATTATTATTTAGGGGAATTCTTATTGGGCGAGATGTTTCTCACCCAAGAGCTAGATTTTAAGTTTCGCCTATCCTAGAAAGCTAGAGACGGTTATCGATTTTTCCGGTTTTTTATTGGTGAGTCCCCTCTTAAGGCCCCACTGTCTTATTGGGGGTGTAACCCATCGGTTCTTCCAGTGACGCATTTGTTTTTCGGCTATCGCCGATTTCTCTTTTATTGGGGTTCCTCACTTATCTCGCGACCCTGTTTTTATGTTGACAGACGATCCATACTTCTCAATTTTAAGTGCAGTTTTATTGCAAACAGAAACTTCCGCCACGCGCTCTTAAGATTTCTAAAAGCACGTATTATGTTTCGTTTTTGTTTGTCGGAACATCGCACGGCCAGTTTTGAGTGAGTCGCGCGATATAATACAGATCTCCATCATCCCCCGTCTGGAGTTAAGGCTCCTTTCTGCGCGTCGTGTCGCCGGGTTTATAGTTATGGGCCAGACGAGGTTGACGAGAATCTGGTCACCATATCCCCCGTCTGTTAGTAATTTGAGAGGTTGCTTTTAGTTGCCCAAGCAAATGGGTAGTTTGATCATAAAAAAAAGAAATGCGAGGAGATCTAACCTCACCCCGATCGATAACCGTACTCGGCTTGTTTATCTTAATCTTAGGGCTATCTTAGGTGCATAAGAATTCCCGCGAAAAAGGGATATCGTGGAGTCCGCAGGACGTAACAGCCGGTAAACTTTATTTCTTTATTTGATACATACGAACCTGTTTTTTATTTATATTTTTCTAATAAAATTTCAAATTTAGTGAGAGACGTCCATATGGTTGCTCTAACTTCTGCAAGTTTGGAAATTTTGGGCTGACTTTTTTTTAATCGATAAAATATCATTAAAGAAAGGTTAGTAATGAATTGAAGTATTAAATTTAGTGATAATCCATAAAGAGATTCTTCTTTTTAATTTTGAATAAAAAAAGCTAATTAAAGACTTCATTGCTCCGGGTCGTAAAGTCCAATGGAATATGGCACCCGGAAGAAGATGAAGCCCGTAAAATTTATGTTAAAATATAAAAATAAACAAATGTGCAAATTATAAATTTGCACATTGCTTCGTCAACATCTTATTGCGCTCATAAAACTTTCTCTGTGAAAAAACCAAACAATTATCGTTAAGACTAAATCAGTATATGACGGTTTTAATATGCACTAGTGCGTCTAACTGAATTTGTTGTAAAAAAAATTATATGAAAATTTTGGTACTAAAAATAACGTTAAAATTGTTAGAATAACATAAAAAATTATGGAAATTATTTTAAATTTGCACGTTATACAGCTATTAATAACATAGTAGTGATTTATTATTGTGTTTATCACGTTATTGTTATTATCATTACGCAATTGAGATAAAAATATAATAATAGCAATACAGTGATAACATATATATACAGGGTGCTCAAATGATCCCGGGAAAAAAAACCCTTATAATGTCTTATATGTTCATATAAGAAACGGTCTTATATGCTTATACATATATGAATTTTGGCCGGATAAGATTTTATATGGTCATTTATAATTATATAAGATTATATATAAGGACATATGTATTTAAATAAGTTTTAAAAAATTGTTATATATTTTTAAATGTCATTTTTTAAGCGTGCCATTTTATTATAAGAGTGGACTCCACACGATATAACTCTGATACAAAAATTGTGTCGCTCCGAGACAGCGTTGCGCGAGAATAGCGCGAGACAGTGTCGTATCTTTTTGATGCCGTTCTTATAACACTGTTTGTCGAATTTTAAATACGAGGACAGATCATATCAAATGCCATCTATCGAATACTTTGAAATGCAATAACTGATCTGATCATATATAATCTTATATGACTATATCATTATTTCATATACGATTATATTATTTTCAGTTTAAATTATAAGGTATGTTTGCAAAATAATACGATTAATATATTTGTTTATAAGAACTATAATATATTAGTTCTTTTCACGAATTATTACTGGTAATTTCACACTGTTTACAAAAATATTTAATAAAAATTAATATGTCAATTTAAAAAATTAAGTATTTTATGCGAAATTAGGAAAAAAGAAAACTTAAAATAACATAAACAATGACAAGTGCCGTTTTAGAAATAATATATTTTATATTAATTTGATATTGTCAAGCAAAATAATATATAGAAGAATATTTATAACAGTTATAGAAATTTATATGGATACAGATCCATTATACATAGAGTATATATTTTCTTATATGATTACCTTTAACCTTATAAATATACTTTTACATGATCACACATGATAATATACTAGTATATAAAACCATTATATGACTATATAAAGTTATACTTAAAGAGGTTTAGCCATATAATATTGTTCAAGATTATATTTCTATTTTTTATATGACTATATATGTTACAGTTAAAACCCGAAATTCGTCAAAACCCGAATTTACTGGTAAATTCTAGTTTTAACTAAGCCTTTTCGGTAATTCGCGTTCTAACTAAAAGAATTTAGTTAAAACTAGAATTGACCGAATGCTTTAGTACATTCGCGTTTTAACTGAAATAATTCAGTTAAAGCTAGAATTAACTGACTGCTTTAGTAAATTCGCATTTTAACTAAAATAATTTAGTTAAAACTAGAATTAACTGATTGCTCTCTTAGTGAATTCGCGTTCTAACGTGTCGCCGGCGCGCTTGTCAATTGTCTAATACGTGCAGTCGTGCAAGTTAGTACAGTTGTGGACGGTGCTGATCGTCCACAACGCGATGTGTGCATTTGAGAAACGTCCACGACGCGTTCTACATAACTTGCATGTTTTTAAGTTATAAAGCAAGGTCTACGCTGTCTACCGGTGGAGGTGGGTGCGGGAGGGAGGACGAAAGCCCCCCTTGCACCTCCCCCCGTGTGTGTGTGTGTGTGTGTGTGTGTGTGTGTGTGTGTGTGTGTGTGTGTGTGTGTGTGTGTGTGTGTGTGACGCCCTTTAAAAGCATTTAAGTGTTTAAAGCGCGTCAACTAACCTATGTAGGTTAGTTACGCGTTTTAAACACTTAAATACTTTTAAAGCGCGTCACTAACCTACATGGGTTAGTTGACGCGCTTTAAACACTTAAATACTTTTAAAGCGCGTTACTCACACACACACACACACACACACGCGCGCGCGCGCGGGGGGTGCAAGGGGGGGCCTTCGTCCCCCCCTCCCGCACCCACCTCCACCGATAGGCAGCGTAGACCTTGCTTTATAACTTAAAGTACATGCAAGTTATGTAGAACGCGTCGTGGACGTTTCTCAAATGCACACATCGCGTTGTGGATGTTTTTTTCGCTCACTGAGCGATTTCGGTGTTTGGGCGTAACACATAATGTATGTATAGCATTGCCGATTAAGGGATTTCGCGTTTTGATTGTAAGAGAAAAACGTTAGACCGCGAATTTACTAAAGCAGTCGGTTAATTCTAGTTTTAACTAAATTTTTTCAGTTAGAACGCGAATATATTAATAAAGCACTCGGTCAATTCTAGTTTTGACTAAATTATTTCAGCTAGTACGCGAATTGCCAAGCTGGCTAAGTTAAAACTAGAATTTACCAGTAAATTCGGGTTTTTTGACGAATTTCGGGTTTTGACAACATACTCTTATATATGTATATATATATATATATATATGGCTATATAATATTGTTTAAGATTATATTTTCCATTTCTTATAGGATCATACGAATTCTTGGTACTTTTCTCACATATAGATAGAGCGAGCCAAACTGAGTCGAAAAGTCATGTACCATTTTGCAATTTTCGCAATAGTTAACGAGTTATTAATGATTAAAAATCGACGTATTAGCCCGCCCTCCGCCAAATCCAAGCGCGCGGCGAGTTGCGGCCGCCCCGCGGTCGGCGCGCGGGCAGTTGTTTACTACAAGCGGCGATGATTACGCACGAGCGGCGCGTAACGCCGGCGCCGGGCCCCTGTCCTATAAGCGATGATATAGTTTCTCGCCTTTTTTAAATAGAAATAAAATTTTCTAACAACATAGAAATTTTTTTTGTGCGTACGTATGTACATATGTGTGCACATGCATACGCAGGAAAATATCAATTCTACTGCTTAAAAAAGCGATTACTCAATTTACCTTTTTTTTAAGTAAGTAACGGTTGTCTTTAAGCAAGAATATTTTCTTGATAATAGTCTTAAAATGTACAAATTTTAGAAAGAGTCTTTATTATGTACTCGAAAGAAGGATTTATACTCCTTCAAAGAACATAATAAAATTTTATCAAAGAAAAGTCAAAATAATAAGCAAATCAAATTTTTGTTTTAATTTTATATTTTTAATTGAATAGTTAAACAATTAGAATTTAGAATATTATTTGTTTTAAGTAAAGAGAGTGATGAGTGTATTTTAAGATTATTATAAAAATAAAATATTCTTTGCGAAGATGACCGTTAAAAGAAGGGAAATGGAGTAATTGGTTTTCTTAGTACTGGAATGATATTTTTTGCGTGTGAATTGTGCATGAATAGCAATCGCGATATAAGATCGCGAGCCAAAAAATAATTTTTTTTTCTGTGGCAAGAAAATGATAGAGCGCTATCATTTCCACACCACCTTGCGGTAGATAGCATGGAGCATTTTTTTTTAAGTAGTGTCTCCAGTAGGTTTAATCCACTTTATAAAAATATTTTAATGCAAGAACTGTTCGAAGTGCTCAAAAAATATCATTCCAGTGCTAAGAAAACCAATTACTCCATTTCCCTTCTTTTAACGGTTGCATCTTTGCAAAAAATATTTCATTTTTATAATAATCTTAAAATACACTCATCACTCTCTTTACTTAAAACAAATAATATTCTAAATTCTAATTGTTTAATTATTCAATTAAAAATATAAAATTAAAACAAAAATTTGATTTGCTTATTATTTTGACTTTTCTTTGATAAAATAGTATAATGTTTTTTGAAGGAGTATAAATTCTTTTTTCCAGTACATGATAAAGACTTTTTCTAAAATTTGTGATGAATACATTTTAAGATTATTATCAAGAAAATATTCATTCTTAAAGAACCCCGTTACTTACCAAAAGAAAAAAAGTAATTCCAGAATTACGATTGTGTTGTACATAATAGAAATTCAAGTATTAAAATTGCGTACATAAGTAAAATTCGGGAATTACAATTATGTACATAATTTTAATTCCCGAAAATTTTTTATGTCATAACGTAAAATAAATTCAGAATTAATATTTTGTCTAGACATAATTGTAATTCTGCATTTTCAATTGTAGCTTAATAATAATTCAATAAATTATAAGTATGTCTAGACATAATAATAATTTTTTTTTTTTAAGTATCGATTTAATTTGATAGAATTTTTATAATGATATTAAATAGTAAAATGGCGTGCCGTATACGCACACGTAAAAAAATATCATTTTAGTGCTAAGAAAACCAATTACTCAGTTTTCTCTTCTTTTAAGTAACGATGATCTTTACAAAAAATGTTTTCTTAATAATATTACTTAAAATAAATAATATTCTACATTCTAATTATTCAGTTCTTCAGTTAAGAATACAAAATTAAAACAAAAATTCAATTTGCTAATTATTTTGATAGGAGAAGTCAAGGCTATGAGGGTCAGACGCAGATCACAGTGCGTAATATCAGAAATAACTGATTTATTCGTCGTTTTGATACATTACATCGATCCGTACGTTTCGGCTCAGCTTTGAGCCATCTTCAGCGGTAGTTACAGAAGTTAAGTTATACACGTTCTCCGTACCGTATGGTGAGTTTACTGATTCAAAATATCAGAAACATAGACCAATTGATCCATATCTGTAAATTTGTTTAATTAATGTTGAGATATTAAAAAGATCCCTTAGGAAACTCACCATTCGGTCTGAAAAACATGGAATACAGAGCCATGCGTACATAATGAATATCTACTCTCTGCGAGAAGACTTGACGATCTTGTCGACACGACACACAATAATATGGAAGGTCTTGCAAGAAGAGACATGTCGTATTAGGTCAACACACCGGCGAGGATTATAACAAAGCACGATTTGACACCGTCACAATATTGCATGTACCAATAGTAAAACGCCGATTTGCTAACGACCAAAGCACAGTATATACAGTAGCGCAACTCCTCTGATTTCGTGTTGGCCAAAACGGATTACGCATGCGCGAAATAAAGCACTACCTCTGTCTCTTTTCTTCTTACTCTCTTTCCTTTTCTAACGGATTTAGAGGCACATTTAAATGCTAAGGCGTTAAAGTGCTATAGACAGCTATAGATTGACTTGATAAAAGTCGGAAAAAAAATTGTGTAAAGTGTGTGATTGTAAAGTGTGTGATTGTGAAGAGATTTGTGAAGTGATTGTGAAGTGATTTGTGTATTGGAAGTATAGGAAGAAAAGTTAACCTGTGTAAATTTTATACAGGTTTTCTTTTCTTTGAGTGCACTTTGATCTTAGCTTTGTTTCAGATTTTTTGCTACAAGAAGGAATTAGAAAATGGAAAAAACCATTAAAAACTTTAAAAAAGAAAGTCATTGGTGTGCAGTGACAGGATGTATGAGCACCATAAATGTGGAAAAACGACATTTCTTCCTTTTTCCAAAAAAACATGATAGGACAAATACTATTTTAATAATTGTTTACATTATTATTTCATTATTTGCGTAATTTAATTAATTATTCTGACATATTTTATATAATATATATTTATATATAACATATATATATATACATGCGCACTCCATTTTGGCCAACACTAACATCAAAGGTGCCGACCGAGAGTTGCGCTACTGTATATACTGTGACCAAAGTTCATGAGCATGGATTACAATTTGCTCAAAACCGTGACATATGCATGATGCAAGAAAACCGTGTCATTTTGAGACAGTGTCAAATCGTGCTTTGTTATAATCCTCGCCGGTGTGTTGACCTACGACATGCCTCTTCTTGCAAGACCTTTCATATCATTGCTGTGCATGTGTCGTGTCGATAAAGATCGTCAAGTCTTCTCAGCCAGAAAGTATTCATTATGTATACATGGCTCTGTATTCCACGTTTTTCAGACCGAATAGTGAGTTTCCTAAGGGATCTTTTTAATATCTCAACATTAATTGAACAAATTTACAGATATGGGTCAATTGGTCTATGTTTCTAATACTTTGAATCAGTAAACTCACCATACGGTACGGAGAACGTGTAACTTAATTTCTGTAACTATTACCGCACAAAATTACCTTTTTTAAAAAAAGGTAAAAAAAGGCGCCAAGTACACGTATAGTAGTGTATATGTTGTTACCTAAAAAAAAAAGTGGTAGTATTATACCTCGAAAAAACCTAAGTAACAAGTGGTAGATCTTTATATCTCGAAAAATCTCGAAAAAATCTAAGCAGTAGTATCTTTATTTCCGAAAAATTATAACCCAATTGATACACGTCACAAAATTATGTTACCTTATCAAAAAGAAGAGTCGCGCTTCAAGTGATCTATTACAATTACAAAAAAGAAATGATATCTCTTTAAGTTAGAGCGCCAATTACAGAGAGAACATGTATATTGCCTCAAAAAATAATTGTTGCACTACATTGAAAAATCTTTACATTGTGTCAATTAGAAAAGAATGTATAATAACAATTTTATAAGATTAAAAAGTTTTATTTAAATTTAACAAGGGAATACAAGATATTTAAATACAAAGTTATTTACATGTGTATTTTTTAATGGCCACAAAGAATTACAGAAGTAACAGTACAAAATAAAAATATTTTATTAAAATACATAAATTTTTCTTGTAAAAAAACTTGGCGCTGCTAGACCTTTTAAATAAATAAGGACAACAATAAATAAAAATAATTCAGAGAAGAATACAATGGGAGTAATATTAAATGATTATCAGCGTGGATGTGGGAGTGAGTGATATGGGTGTGCGTGACTACGCGGACGGCGGATAATGCGGCTTATAATTAAGTATAAAATAAGTTTATTTATTTATTTAAAATTTCGAGGTCTAGCAGCGCCAAGTTTTTTTACAAGAAAAATTTATGTATTTTAATAAAATATTTTTATTTTGTACTGTTACTTTTGTAATTCTTTGTGGCCATTAAAAAATACACATGTAAATAACTTTGTATTTAAATATCTTGTATTCCCTTGTTAAATTTAAATAAAATTTTTTAATCTTATAAAATTGTTATTATACATTCTTTTCTAATTGACACAATGTAAAGATTTTTCAATGTAGTGCAACAATTATTTTTTGAGGCAATATACATGTTCTCTCTGTAATTGGCGCTCTAACTTAAAGAGATATCATTTCTTTTTTGTAATTGTAATAGATCACTTGAAGCGCGACTCTTCTTTTTGATAAGGTAACATAATTTTGTGACGTGTATCAATTGGGTTATAATTTTTCGGAAATAAAGATACTACTGTTTAGATTTTTTCGAGATTTTTCGAGATATAAAGATCTACCACTTGTTACTTAGGTTTTTTCGAGGTATAATACTACCACTTTTTTTTTTGGGTAACAACATATACACTACTATACGTGTACTTGGCGCCTTCTTTACCTTTTTTTAAAAAAGGTAATTTTGTGCGGATATCACGCCTTTTTGTAGTATATTACGCATTGTATAAACAGTATGTACAGGATAAAGCTATTTGGAGGTATAATACTACCACTTTGTTTTTTTCGAGGTAACAACATAACAGGGTAACAACATAATACATATACTCTATTATGCGTGTACTTGGCGCTCATTTTACCTTTTTTTTAAAAAGGTAATTTTGTACGGATATCACGCCTTTTTGTAGTGTTACGCATCTTAATCTTATAAACAATATATCTTATAATCTCATAAACCGTATATAATACAAGGTATGAAGCTAAAAGTGTTACGGACTATTATTTCTAAAGAAAACAACAATTTAATATTTTGCTCAGTTTTTTAAAAATAATAATATGTAACCCTTTTAGTTGTACACCTTGTATATATTTTTCAATTTCAACATAAAACATAATCGCAATAAAGAATGATTAATGTTAATAAGTCGTTAACTGTAAAATTCTTTATTTATTTTTATTTGCGTGTCTTACTGAATGTTGTTCGCAACTGTATATGTACCGATATCTTCAGGTATCGATATTTTTGATAATTATTTTTACGTCAGACATAATTTTAATTCATCCAATTTTTATGATGTCTAAACATAATTTTTGTCCAATTTTTATTATGTCTAGACATAATTTTAATTCAGCGATTTTTATTATGTCATGACATAATTTTAATTCTGCCGCTAGGGAAATTTTAAGTCGATTTTTATGAATCAAGCTTGAATTCAATGTTTAGGTGTCCCAGGTTGCCGATGACGAGGTCCACATAGCGCGCTCTATAGTTTTCGGTGTCCAGGTGTATTAATACCTTGAATTCGATGGCCACGTGTTCCAAGTTGCCGATGACGAGGTCCACATAGTGCGCTTCGTAGTTTTCGGTGTCTACATGTATTAATACCTCGAATTCGATATCTACGTGTCCTACATTGGGTGCGTTCAGCCAATACTTTGCTAGCCTAGCAATCGTGAGCAGTCGCTCGTTTTCGCTCGTTTCCTCTTTTTTGACTTACTGGATTAAAAAGAGAAGAAACGAGCAAAAACGAGCAACTGCTCACGATTGCTAGGCTAGCGGAGTATCGGCTGAACGCACCCATTCAGATTTAAAGTTATTAATACACCTAGACACCAAAAACTATGAAGCGCACTATGTGGACCTCGTCATCAGCAACCTGGGTCACCTAGACATCAATTTCAAGGTATTAATACACGTAGACACCGAAAACTACGGAGCGCAATATGTGGACCTTGTCATCGGCAACCTGGGACACCTAAACATTGAATTCAACATATTATTACACCTGGACACCGAAAACTACGAAGCGCACTATGTGGACCTCGTCATCGGCAACCTGGGACACCTAGACATCAAATTCAACGTACGATTACACCTGGACACCGGAAACTATGAAGCGCACTATCTGGATCCCGTCATCGGCAACCTGGGATACGTGGACATCGAATTCAAAATATTAATACACGTAGACACCGAAAACTACGGAGCGCACTATGTGGACCTTGTCATCGGCAACCTGGGACACCTAGACATCGAATTCAACGTACAATTACACCTGGACACCGAAAACTATGAAGCGCACTATCTGGATTTCGTCATCGGCAACCTGGGACACGTGAACATCAAATTCGAGGTATTATTACACCTAGACACCGAAAACTACGGAGCGCGATATCTGGACCTCGTCATCGGCAACCTGGGACACGTGGATACCAAAAACTACGGAGCGCACTATGTGGACCTTGTCATCGGCAACCTGGGACACCTAGACATCGAATTCAACGTACGATTACACCTGGACACTGAAAACTATGAAGCGCATTATCTGGATCTTGTCATCGGCAACCTGGGATACGTGAACATCGAATTCAAGGTATTAATACACGTAGACACCGAAAACTACGGAGCGCACTATGTGGACCTTGTCATCGGCAACCTGGGACACCTAGACATCGCATTCAACGTACGATTACACCTGGACACCGAAAACTATGAAGCGCATTATCTGGATCCCGTCATCGGCAACCTGGGACACGTGGACATCGAATTCAAGATATTAATACACGTAGACACCAAAAACTACGGAGCGCACTATGTGGACCTCGTCATCGGCAACCTGGGACACGTAGACATCGAATTCAACGTATTATTACACCTGGACACCGAAAAATATAAAGCGCACTATCTGGACCTCGTCATCGACAACCTGGGATACATAGACATCAAATTTGTTATGTGTTGACAATCTGGTTGGTGTTGTGCGAATGAGATTAAGAATGTCAGGAATGATGAAGAAGCGTAAAGAGCAAAAAAGTTTAACACAAAGAATTTAGGAACAGCATAAACATAGATCACAAGAATGAATGGTGCGTAGATCAAAGATGTTTAATATGAAAGACGTAGAAAAATCAGGAACGTAGAACGCAGGATGAATGGCGTGCAGATCAATGATGTTTATCGCGCAGGACGCAGGAAAATCAGAATCGTAGATCGCAAGGATGAATGGCGCGCAGAAAAATCAGGATCGTAGATCGCAAGGATGAATGGCGCGCAGGAAAATCAGGATCGTAGATCGCAAGGATGAATGGCGCGCAGGAAAATCAGGACTGAGTTAAATCTGTAAATAACAAATCCAAATAATTTAAAAGTCTCAAAAAAGGTGTATCAATTCGTCATTCGGCGTATTCGGTGTATCAACGTAATTCAGCATTATGATAAACTCAAAGCGATGTATCAAAAACGTCATTCGAAATCTCTTTACAGTTTCGAACTATTCGTCATCAGCGGTGTATCAAAAAACATTCATTCGAAATCTCCTTACAGTCTCGAACTGTTCGTCATCACGTAAGAGGTCTGAATCTTACATCGCAGTCTCGAACTGCTCGATCACCTTTAAAGGTGTACGCAAGAACATTCGTTGTCCTTCACCATAATATAAAGCTGATCGCAAAAAGCTACGCGGTAATCACGCAACATCGTGTTGCCCGTCATGACCTCGAACGTATGAATCTGCGGTTAACTCAATCGTAGTAAAGCTTACTCTTACCTTTAAACTTCTATCTACCTTCTTACGTATAAAGACGACGAATTCGAATAATCCGCTATGACTCCATCATTCGAGCAATCCGCTATGACTCCATCGAATCTCCTTTCGAAACTCCCTTCGAAATGTCTCCGTCGAATCTCCTTTCTCCGTCGAATATCCTTTCTGTACGTCTCCGTCGAATCTCGCACTCCACTCTTTCGAACTCGCACTCTTTCGAACTCGCACTCTTTCGAACTCACACTTTTTCGACTTTATCCCTTTTATCTTTCGTTACGATATTTTCTTTTTCAAAATAGTTCGCGATATCGGAGAGAGAAGTAAGCAGACAGACAAGAAAAAAAAAAAAACAACAACACGAGAAATTCATCGTTGCTAAAATCGATTCTCTGAAGCCGCGTTCGTTGATCGTCACGCTTTCCTCGATCGCGCTCGCGACGTCCAAACCGACGTTAAAGCGGCGTTAATTTCGAAACAAAATTCAAGCTTGATTCATAAGAATCGACTTAAAAATTCCCTAGCGGCACTTTCTGCCAAGCATAGAGAACCTTCTTTTCCGTTGACTCAATATATATAATATATATATACCTAATTTACCTAAATAGAAATCTTCCTCCTGACCGATAAGTCTATCGACCTAATTTCGAAATACGCGCGCGATATCGAAACTGGCGATACCTGCGCCGCCAGCGTCGAAAAAATGAAAGGGACGTTTCTCTGATAATCATAATAATATTGAATGAGAGCGTTAGGAGGAGTATCTTAAAAATAAATTTTCACATTTGGACTTTGCGTCGCAATATCTCCGCTCGTAAGGCACGTAGCGGAATATTATGAGAGAAACCCCCCCCTAATTGGACCCCAAGCTATCGATCAAGCCTACTTAGAACTTGATCCGTTCACTCGTTATCGAGATCTCAACATCTCGGGTACTCGCAACCCGTCGCGTCGCGTAAAAGAGTCACGGTCGGTCTCGCTCCGCGTGTACTTGGCGCGAGACACTACCGTGTCTCTTGATACCGCTAAAGCCTAGATGGCTCAAAACTGAGCCGAAACGTACGGATCGATGTAATGTATCTAAACGACGAATAAATCACTTATTTCTGATATTACGCATTGTGATCTGCGTCTGACCCTCATAGCCTTCTCCTATTTTAATCTCGAGGGTCCTCATATTATTTTATTTATTATTTTGACTTTTCTTTGATAAAATTTTATTATGTTCTTTGAAGGAGTATAAATTCTTCTTTCGAGTACATAATAAAGACTCTTTCTAAAATTTGTACATTTTAAGACTATTATCAAGAAAATATTCTTGCTTAAAGACAACCGTTACTTACTTAAAAAAAAGGTAAATTGAGTAATCGCTTTTTTAAGCAGTAGAATTGATATTTTCCTGGTGTATGCATGTGCACACATATGTACATACGTACGCACAAAAAAATTTTCTATGTTGTTAGAAAATTTTATTTCTATTTAAAAAAGGCGAGGAACTATATCATCGCTTATAGGACAGGGGCCCGGCGTTACGCGCCGCTCGTGCGTGATCATCGCCGCTTGTAGTAAACAACTGCCCGCGCGCCGACCGCGGGGCGGCCGCATCTCGCCGCGCGCTTGGATTTGGCGGAGGGCGGGCTAATACGTCGATTTTTAATCATTAATAACTCGTTAACTATTGCGAAAATTGCAAAATGGTACATGACTTTTCGACTCAGTTTGGCTTGCTCTATCTATATGTGAGAAAAGTACCAAGAATTCTGGGGCACCCTGTATAATCATGTATCTACTAATATAAACTAATATGAATAAATAAGAGATTTTTTTCCCGGGATATCTAAAAAAAAATTATATACATGTAAAACGGACATGTAAAAGTTATGTACAAATAATTGTAAATACGATCCAGACAATCCAAAAGACGGCAAAGATAAAAACAATTTTCAACGTTTGATGAATCCAATAAAATCTAAAATTAAAGATATCTTTATCAATAAAAACTAAACTTAAACTAACAAAATTAATCAAAAATTAATTTAAAAAAATCTGTTACCTCCTATACTTGATACGACTAATTTGTAAACTACTGTCATCTTCATTTAATAAATAAAGTCGTAAACCCATATAATGATTAATTAAATATTTTGTCCAGTCAAATTTAACCATGCTGAAATTAAATAATTGCTGATCATCTTCACTGAGATGACTCCACATCGCTTGAACATTGTCAGTGGAATAATTCCATTCATTGTTGCAAAAAAATTGGATCGCGTTGGAAAAGTTGTCGACCTTCTTACATAACTTCCACATTCTGAAACACATATAAAACTATTATAATTTTTTACATTATAAAGATAGAATTTTATTTGGTCTTGATTCTTGATACAAACTATGAGATATATACATCAAGTAATAGAAACAATATTTAAATCTACGTGATACCTTGGGTTACGATTCATACAGATGTTTATAGCATCTATAAGTAAAGCCGGAAAAAAATGACCGAGCCAAACGCAAATTCTGTATGGTATTTTGCGTTGAAAGTAAAATGCTAAGGGAAAATATATGGCATTATGTAGAGGGTACATCTTATTTATGTCAAAAAGTGTATGAACATATTTATGCCACGTAGGTCCTTCGATTGGTGACACAAAATTATAAATTAATGTATCCTTGCCTCTCCTACAAGATAAATCCATTTAAAAACATAATTATGTTGTACATTAATTATACTTCTTTACATATCAGAGTCATTTATAATCATATGCTTCATGTGTGTGTGTGTGTGTGTGTGTGTGTGTGTGTGTGTGTGTGTGTGTGTGTGTGTGTGTGTGTGTGTGTGTGTGTGTGTGTGTGTGTTTGTGTGCGTGTGCGTGTGCGTGTGCGTGTGCGTGTGCGTGTGCGTGTGCGTGTGCGTGTGCGTGTGCGTGTGCGTGTGCGTGTGCGTGTGCGTGTGCGTGTGCGTGTGCGTGTGTGTGTGTGTGTGCGTGTGCGTGTGCGTGTGTGTGTGTGTGTGTGTGTGTGTGTGTGTGTGTGTGTGTGTGTGTGTGTGTGTGTGTGTGTGTGTGTGTGCGATTACAATGATTCCTAATTGTAGTCGTATTTAGATACACATATCCGTCCGAATGTGTTTCATGCTTTTTAAAAATATCCCTTCCCTCACAAACTACAATATTTTGGAATAATTTTATTTTTACGATATTCTAGACAGTTAAATGATAATAGCAACTGATTACTAATTTTTTTACTTTTTTTGTTTATTAATTTTCATATTTAATTGTTATACCTCCATGATGTTAATTTGTTACAAGTAGTAAAAAATAATTTTAATACATAATAAGTTATTAAAAATCATGTCTAAAAAATAATATAAACAATTTATGAGATTGAACCATTGTTATGCCATTATCTGATGACAATAATGTTCAAAATAATAGAAATAAAATGTCTTGTACATTAGCTACGAAGATGAATATGTTGGTCAAATACCTGATTATACCTGAATTGATTAAAAACTTCCCATGAGCTAGCGATTAATGCATTTACTGTAAAATCAACGGGCACTATATCTGCTCTGAAATTGGGATTATAATGATAAAATCTTGTGATTCCAAGTAGCGAAGGTACCATAAGACCTATTGGCCCAAACATATTGTCTATCCACCCGACAAGTGGTTCATTGGCGCTAGAAAAAACTAAAAGAAATCTTAATTATTTTTTATTATGTAGATTTCCAAGAATTAAACTTATTGTTTGCTAAACGCGCGCGCACACACACATCCGCGATTGTTTATTATTATTTTAATTGTAGAATTTTACAGCACATAATTACGCAAAAAAAAAGTTGAAAATTATTAAATATAAATGTTACCTAATAAATTCTTTAACAATAAAATTGCTAGTTTTTATAATTGTTTTGTTACCTATTGCAGGTCGAAATATTCCTACTGGCAAGTCTCCGCTTTCATCTCTAAGAAGGTCTTCCGCAATCGCTTTCGTGAATGTATATGTATTCGGCCATCGTGAAATGATTCTAATCAAACAATAGTTTATTTGTTTTTATTAATACAATATAATGAATTATTTTATTATATTGAGCATCAAAGGATTACCTAGATATTTTTTCTTCAATTACGTTTTCGTTTAAGTAACGTGTGAACATGATAAGGTCTTTGTGATTAATGGGATATGAGTAGAATCGCTCTTCAATATGTTCTACATGACAGTTCGCATAAGCTGTTGACACGTGAATAAGCGACTGCAAGGTAAACGTTAAGCGTAATTAATGTTTCTTTCTTAAAAATAAAAAAAATTGCAAAATATAAATAATTTTTGCCTATTATTATATTACTAGAACACATATTAAAAATAAAGGAATTACTTTTAAATTTGGCATGTGCTTTGCAAGTTTTAAGATGGTAGCGGTAGCATTAACATTTATTATCGTAGCACTTTTGATGTTCTCGTTGAACCGTACGTTTGCTGCTAAGTGAAAAATTATGGATACCTATAATAAATACACATATGCTTTAAGTAGAAAAAAGTACAAAATTTATTTCTAATTGCATCGATAATTATAATTAGACTAGATTTGTCGCCCGCGCTTCGCGCGGGCTCAAAATCTATTCCCCTCTCCCCAAACTCACTCATTAATTAGAAGCACCTTTGATATTCTTTCTCCTCAAACTCTAACCTACATCTTCGATTTTTTTTTAAATAAAAAATAATAGATAATATATTATAGATGCAGATTAGCGCATTGTCAAATATTTCAAAAATGTAATCCCTTATATTAAAGTTTTCAAATTTTATTTTTGCTCACGCCTCGCGCGTTTTCACCCTCCGTTGACCCGCCATTATTAACTCTCTTTCATTTTCTTCCATTTTATTTTCTCTTTTCAAAATCATCAAAAAATAAAAAAAATTTTGGCACCGGTTACAAAAAAAAACAATTCTTAATGAAAAATTATCCATAAATAAAAAATTAAACTTATCCTCCAAAAATTAAAAACATTTTGACACGACTCCTATTTCATATATATATTTCATATATAATTCTTTAAGATTTGGTCAATTAATTCCCGAAAAATTTTTGTAACCGGTTCCCAAAAAAATCGGTAACAAAAAATTGTACACTTTATAGCAATCCCGGGGAAAATCTACTTTTATTTTATATATGTAATTTTTTAAGATTCAATTATTTCCCGAGAAATTGGAAAAATTTTGTAACCGGTTTCCAAAAAGATCGGTAACGAAAAATAATACACTTTATAGCACTCCCCAGAAAATTCTATCACTACTTCATATACAATTGTTTAAAATTCGGTCAATTAATTTCCGAAAAATTGGAAAATTTTCTGATACCGATTTCCCCAAAGATCGGTAACGAAAAATTATATATTTTTTGGCAATTCCCGGGAAATTCTACCCCTACTTCATATAATTTTTTAAGATTCGGTCAATTAATTTCCGAAAAATTGGAAAAATTTTGTAACCGGTTTCCAAAAAGATCGGTAACAAAAAATTATACACTTTATGGCACTTCCCGGAAAATTCTACCCCTGTTTCATATATAATTCTTTTAAATTCGGTCGATTATTTCCCGAAAAATTAGAAAAATTAAAAAAATCGGTTTTCAGAAAATCGGTAACGAAAAACTATACACTTTATGGCACTCCCCAAGAAATTTTACCCCTATTTCATGTACCGTTGATTATTTCCCGAATTCGGTCAATTATTTCCTGAAAAATTAGAAAAATTTGAAAAATTGGTTTCCAGAAAATCGGTAACAAAAAACTATACACTTTATGGCACTCCCCGGGAAATTCTACCCCTATTTCATGTACCCTTGATAAAAATTTGGTCCAATAACGAATGAGTAGTTCGCGGTCAGACAGACAGACAGACATATATATATATAGATATATGTAAAATATATGTGCTTCTTTAGATATGCAATACATTTTTATTGTATTAGTAGGCGATATAATAATGAGTAATCGGAATTAATTACCTGATTTATCAGAATGTTATTGTCACTTTCTGACAATCCAAAGTCTTCTAAGACGAGATTGCCTATAATCGGTACGATTTTTTTGCGGAAATTGAGTACTTCTTTTTTTACTCGGTCAAAAAGCTATGAATTACATATTTGAATAACGATTATTTACAAATGTATGTCATGTTTCGATGTCGTTTTCGAGATACTCACAGGTTTCTCAAACATTTCATCCAGTCGGCTTTTGGGACATTTGTCTTTTTTTGAACGTATTAGCAGATATATCGTTGATATATCGGGGCAACTTCGTAACAGTTTCTCAATCAAGACTTTTCCAACAAAACCAGTACCGCCTATATATATAAAACAAAATAACAAAATAATATACATTTATGTATGTACGTACATACGTGTGTATGTATATATACAGGGTATCACGTTACTACACGCGAAATATTAGCGAAAGCTTAATAAAAATAACAATGGCTGTTTACGAATGTAGTTTATGTATATAGCCGTTGTTATTTACTTAGCGCTCCTCCTAATGGCAATGCCTCGCCACGCGCCTAACAACGTAGACGAAAGCTGCAGCTTCTCGTCGAATCGCACGGACGCATCCTGATTCGCGTTATTTTATTAATTAATTTCTCATTAATTATTGAGAAACTTACAAAACGTAAAAGACGTTTTGATCCAGTTTTATCCGCTCTACCTGCTCACGAACATTGTCTTGCGTATTATTTACATGACACCCTGTATTAGTATATGTACCAGATAGCATAAAATGTTCTTTGAAAATGCCCTTTGGAAATTCGAGATTAACATTCAAAATGAATATAATTAAAACTAGCATGCCCCGCCGGGCTTCGCCCCGAAGAACATGTGTATTAAGACACGCAAATGTCTCTCTCTCTCTCTCTCTCTCTCTCTCTCTCTCTCTCTCTCTCTCTCTCTCTCTCTCTCTCTCTCTCTCTCTCTCTTTCTCTCTCTCTCTCTCTCTCTCTTTCTCTCTCTCTCTTTCACCTCTCCCTCCTCCCCTCTCTCTCTCTCTCCTTCTCTCTCTCCCTCTCCCTCTCCCTTTCCAAAAAAATCGGCAACAAAAAATTATATACTTTATAGCACTTCCCGGAAAATTCAACCCCTACTTTATGTACAATTCTTTGAGATTCGGTCATTCGGCACCGATTTCCAAAAAAAATTGGTAACAAAAAATAGTACACTTTATAGCAGTCCCTGAAAAATTCTACCCCTACTTCATGTATAATTTTTTGAGATTCAATCAATTATTTCCCAAAAAAATGGAAAAATTAAAAAAAACCGGTTTCCAAAAAGACCTGTAACAAAAATTGTACACATCATGGCGCTCCCCGTAAAATTCTACCCTTACTTCTTTAAGATTCGGTCAATAAATTCCCGAAAAATTGAAAAAATTTCCGTATCGGTTTCCAAAAAGATCGGTAACAAAAAATTATACACTTTATAGCACTCCCTGGAAAATTCTGCCCCAGTTTGATCTATAATTCTTTGAGATTCAGTAAATTATTTCCCGAAAAATTAGAAAACTTAGAAAAACCAGTTTTCAGAAAATCGGTAACAAAAACTATACACTTTATGGTACTCCCTGGGAAATTTTACCCCTATTTCATGTACCGTTGATTATTTCCCGAATTCGATCAATTATTTCCCGAAAAATTAGAAAAATTAGAAAAATCGGTTTCCAGAAAATTGGTAACAAAAAACTATACACTTTATGGCACTTCCCGGGAAATTCTACCCCTATTTCATGTACTCTTGATAAAAATTCGGTCCACTAACGAATGAGTAGTTCGCGGACAGACAGACAAACAGTCGGGTTTTTGAGATTTGGTCATTCGGACCCAGTTTCCAAAAAAATCGGTAACAAAAAATAGTACACTTTATAGCACTCTCCGGGAAATTCTACCCCTACTTCATATACAATTCTTTGAGATTCAATCATTTCCCGAAAAATTGGAAACATAAAAAAAACCGGTTTCCAGAAAGATCGGTAACAAAAACTATACACATCATAGCGCTCCCCGTAAAATTCTACCCTTACTTTATATACAATTCTTTAAGATTCGGTCAATTAATTCCCGAAAAATTGAAAAAATTTCCGTACCGGTTTCCAAAAAAATCGGTAATGAAAAACTATACACATCATGGCACATCCCGGGAAATTCTACCCCTGTTTCATATATTTTTGGTAATAATTCGGTCCAATTAATTTCCAAAAAATTGGAAAAAATTCTAATACCGGCTTCCAAAAAGATTGGTAACGAAAAATTATATACTTTATAGCACTCGTCGGAAAATTCTACCCTTGTTTCATATACAATTCTTTGAAATTACGTCAATTATTTCCCGAAAAATTAAAGAAATTAAAAAAACCGGTTTCCAGAAAATCGGTAACGAAAAACTATACACCCTATAGCACTACCCGGGAAATTCTACCCCTATTTCATGTACCCTTGATAAAAATTCGGTCCACTAACGAATGAGTAGTTCGCGGACAGACAGACAAACAGTCGGGTTTTATATAATAGTATAGATTTTGTGGACATCTCAAATTAATCCTATATAGGATATCCTTTGGTAAGATTGTCTGAGGGAGAACAAATAATAGACAAATACTAGCTTCAAACACATTTTAAGAATATTGAACATTAAATAGCATCAATTATATTAAAAATATTACACTGTTCAATATAAAAAAAAGCACAAGAATAAAAACGCTGAATACGATTCCGTTTGCCAAATTGTTCTATCTTGTCGAAATTTGAAGAAATTTGCAGTTAAAGAAATTTGCAAACAAAATGGACTATTTTAGTGCAGTTTGGCATATTATAACTATGATATGTGACGTGTTGGAAAAGTTTAATTGCAATCAAAATTAAGTACGTCGTTAAGGATTTTCAGCCCTTAGAAGGAATTTATTATGTCGATTATAGTTAAAAATATATTGCTGATTATAACGTAGATTCTATTATGTCAAAGTTGCGACTTACACAATCATTGAAAATCTGAAACGTTTTTTGATTATGTTATCTAAACTCTTAAGAGTTTTTAGGTAACTGAATAATAATCTGATGTAAAAGTTGATAAATAAAAAAAATACGATTATGGCAGAAATTAAGAATAAATATTTGACCATATTTATAATTTTAATATTTGTCATATTGCGTCATCATGCTTATGTAAACGTAATGTACAATATCTAAATGCAGAGTGTTCAATATCTGAATTGCTAGAAAACTATATACGAGTCATCGTATAATAACCATCATATTCGCAATACTTACACAATAATTATTATCGTAAGTGTACACTTTTCTGTGTGTGCACGTGTCTAAAGATAAATGTATGCTTTGTGTAAAAAATTCAAGAACCGTTTTTTTTTTCAGAAATAAATATCTTATTGAGGAAGCTAAAATGAATATTAGAATAATTTTTTATTAAAACATTATATAAACGTATTATAAATTATATGTTACAATTTCCTATATATATATATATATATATATATATATATATATATATACAGCATAAAGTTTTTAAATATTAAATTTTAATAATTTATTTTAATTTTTTTATTGATTTTATTTACTTCTAGACGTTTTTATCTAATTTATTTTTAACAAAATATTTGTAAGTAATATTTGTATTTCGAAAAAATTAAAAAAAACGATACTAACAGAAACAACAGTTTTGCATTAATTGAATTATCTATTTTAACGTACAACCTCCTACTACATAAATTTTTGTTGTCACTATAATAACTTTTGTTAAACAATATTGTTTAACAAAAATATTTTTTTTTCGGGCACGAAAACAAGAGGATAATCGTTTCTTATGAAAATACAAAATATATAGTTACAACTTTAACTGCAAATTTTTCAAAATTGTAACGTGAGAGAGCAATTTGCATACAGGATCGTATTCAGCGTTTAAAAAACTACCGAAAACGATTAGTTTTGTTCTTGTGCTCGAAAAAAAAATATTGTTCTTGTTGAACAGTGTCATTTTACTTTATTACATAAATTATACTTGCATATTAAATACCTGTAATAAATATTGACTGTCCGGCGTAAAAGCTTTGTATCAGTGTTCTGCGTGCTTCAATTTCCATGTTTTATTCACTGTTCATAAAAATGTGATGTTAATACAGACTATATAGAGGTTAAGAAATAAATATCGAATTTTTTAATTTCTAGATCGAATGTCTGTTTGACTTAAGATTACTCCGAAGACTGAAGACTGCAGGAGAAATCTCGCAGTTTTATAGATTATGCTCCCAGGTAGCACATACACGTTTCAGAAATGTTTTATAAGCGTTTTTTCGAAACCTTTTATAACCGAGATTCCTAGAAACGTTTTTCATAAATAAAAATGTCCATTCGAAAAACGTTCAATGGAACGTTTCTTTTTCGATAAAATAATGTTTAAAAAACTATTATAGAAATGTTTTGTTTTAATAATAAAAGCATTTATATATATATATATATATATATATATATATATATATAATGTTCCTGTAACTTTTAAAAGGAGTATAGGGCTTCCGCAAAGCCTTGCCAGGACGTGAAAAGTAGGAATTTTAAATGTTTTTATCATTAAAACAAAACATTTCTATAATAGTTTTTTAAACAAAATATTTGTAAGTATATATATATATATATATATATATATAGTGCGAGCATTATTTCTCTGTAGTAACTTACAATAATTCCTCCACGTAAACGGGATTTTGTAGTAACTTACGATAATTTACTCCGCGTAAACGAGTGAATTATCGTATGTTACTACAGAAGTAACGCTCGCGTAAACGAAGTATGCGATTGATTGTTAAGCGTAATTTATGTTTCTTTCTTAAAATTAGTAAAAATTGCAGAATACAAATTATTTTTGCCTTTTGCCTATTTGCCCCGAATGTAATATTTGAAGAAGTTACAAAGCAGCCGAGCCTAGCATTGTGTGGTGTATTTGCAGTAGCATTTGCTGTAACAATATATAGCGTTGGGAGAAAGTTTATTTAATAAAAAGAAATGTACTTCTTTTAATTCATAAAGGAAAGTTGATATTAAATTTGGTGATAATCAATAAAAGGATTCTTTTCTAATAAAATTTGAAATTTAGTGAGAAATTTATCCGTGGTTGCTCTAATTTCCGCAAATTTGGAAATTTTGGACTGTAATATAATGCGGCATTCCCGGGAAAAAAGATTATATATAATTATATATAAATATATATGATTATATATAATCCAATTATATATGAATTTTGCTTCTATATGAGCATATATAATTTTATATGACCATATATAGTCAATATACATATATTAAAAAAGAACTGTTAACTTCGATAATAAAGCATTAATAAATTAAGATGTATATTTTTTTAAAAGCTGTAGAATAAAAAATGAAATGATTTATTCCATATATTATAACTTGGCAATGCTTGACGTAAGACAGTGCCGTGTCTCTTGATAACGTTTTTATACCACTGTTCGTCAAATTTTAAATACGAGAAACGAATCCTATCGAATGCCATCTATTAGATAATCCGAATTTGAAGTTTATGTGTATAATTATATATAATCATATTTCATAATCTACATGGATAAATGTTTCTTATATATAATTTATATATAATCATGTCAAATTGTATATTAAACATTTATATATATTTAAATAGATTTTAATCGCCTATATAAAAAAGATATATATATATTTATATAT
>NW_027509752.1:0-30000 GCF_048541705.1 Temnothorax americanus
GATAAATTGATTCTCCATATAAATTATTTAATTTTTATATTATAAATTTTCTCAAAATAAAAACAAAAAATTAAATAATTATAATATTTATTTATTTCCCTTCTTTCTCCCTCTACCTTAAAAATAGTTTAATTATATATAATAAAATATATTTATTATGGGGGGACGGGAGCGAGAGAAACTGCGCGCGAGAGAGAACGCGAACGGGGGACGGGAGCGAGAAAACGCGCGCGAGAGAGAACGCGAACGGGGGACGGGAGCGAGCGAGAGACTGCGCGCGAGAGAGAACGCGAACGGGGGACGGGAGCGAGCGAGAGACTGCGCGCGAGAGAGAACGCGAACGGGAGACGGGAGCGAGCGAGAGACTGCGCGCGAGAGAGAACGCGAACGGGGGACGGGAGCGAGAAAACGCGCGCGAGAGAGAACGCGAACGGGGGACGGGAGCGAGCGAGAGACTGCGCGCGAGAGAGAACGCGAACGGGGGACGGGAGCGAGCGAGAGACTGCGCGCGAGAGAGAACGCGAACGGGAGACGGGAGCGAGCGAGAGACTGCGCGCGAGAGAGAACGCGAACGGGGGACGGGAGCGAGCGAGAGACTGCGCGCGAGAGAGAACGCGAACGGGGGACGGGAGCGAGAGAGAGAACGCGCAACGTCATAATCGAATGGCACCGCAAAAACGTGACCCAGTGAACCTGTGACCCACATGCTCACCAAAAAAACCTCAATAAATTGCCCTAAAAGACATGTCTGAAGAGGACATTGCGGCGGTAGGCATGCACAGCGGGGGTCCGAGACTCACAGGCCAACTTTCTTTTCCGGCGTTTTATTGTTTCCCTTTTTTTACCCCGTATATCTCGGAGTTTTTTAGAAATTTTCTTAAAATAAATATATAAATATTAAATAATTATCTATTTCCTTTCTCTTAGATAGTTCTCCTATACAGAAAAATAAAGAGAAGAGACCGCGACGGTTAAGTCGCATAAAATTTTGGTCGAGTACCTACGTCGCGCGACCATCGATGCTCGGCCATCCGCAGTGCGAGATGATATTCGTTTATAAATTATGTCATCGACGTTCGTCGATACCCATAGAAATTGAGTCGCGTTGCCGCGCTTATGCCGTCTAGTGTTTATAAAATCTAGCTGCATGTCATCGGCGCTCGCCTTTGTAACGCGCGACGCCATAGCCGAATGGCGCCGCGAAACACCGATAAGCGGCAATTCCTACGAAGAAAAGTGAAAAGGACCGCGGTGTCACGCTAGTCGCAGGTCGTAAATTATAGCCGCCTGCCATAGGCGCTCGCTCGCATTTGATAAGTGTGAAATGACATCTGTTTATAAATACTATCGGCCGAACATCGACGCGAGGCTGCATTTGTTTATCGAACATGTCCCGACGCGCTCGCCTAATCCACCCCCCCTCCCCCCTCTCCCCTCCCCCCAACCCTATGCTAAGAAAGCAGATCACCCACCCCCCCTCCGCACCATATGGTAGGAACGCAGACCACCCCCCCCCCGCCGCACCTCCTCGGAGGACGGTGGCACTAGAGTCCCCCCCCTGCCCGGCAGACCCCGCGGCCGCGAGTCCTTCCCCCCCGCCCCTCACCCCCCCCTGAGATCCCCGGCCTAGAAGTCTCATATCTATGCTACTAATGTGATTCGCCCTTCGTGAGGCCCATACCCCCGCCGAGGGTCTCCTCTCGGGATAATCGATATCGATCCGCGCTCTCTTCTGTTCTCTGCCGCGAAAAGAGAAACATCGAGCCGGGCGTTCGCGACATTGTGCCTATCGGGAGTGGTCTCGACCGCCAGTGCGTGAAGTCCGTAATCACGTTTCACCGCGAGCCGCATCCGTGAGATCGCCGCGTGAAACATCTCGAATCGCTCTTTCGCTCGTGCCGCGAAGAGTCAGCCGTTTTCCGACTGCGAGGAGTTCGGTATTGGGGAACGCGAGACGCCCTGTGCGAGGGTAGTTTCGAGCGTACAAGTGTCGTCGCGAGCGGCATTAGTCGTCGCGCAATATCTCTCGTCAGACGAGATTGACGAGTTGTCGCCCGCAATCGAGTGGGCAACGAGCACAAACAGATCACGTGATCACCGCGTGCGGTACCGTGATCCTCATCTGTGTAAGATTAACGTTGCGCCGTGCTTGAATAAGACTGTGTGATGTGATTGGTCGCTTGAGATACGGGTGTGCGCTGTGGCGCTCTGCGCATGAAGAAACGCCGAGATTGGCGGAGAGCGAGAAAGATGAGTCAGTCGATGCTTGACGCTGGATCGAGTAGGCGTCTTGAGGCATCTCTCGTGTAATAAAGTTACCATTACCAGAAGTATATTTGAATATCGTCTTTCACCGACCTACATCCTTATCCTGACATCTCCCCGAGAAGTAATTCGCGGTCAGTGCCGTATGAACCAACGGTGCGTCAACAGAAAAGAAAATATATTATTACAGTTCAGAAGTGGGATTCACATCGAGTGCCGCCATTATCGTGAACGATTCGGCTTGCTACCGATTTCCCTTTTCCTTCTGTCCTCATTCCTTAGTTCGGTCGAGTAAGGTACAGCGTGCAAAGCTGTAATAGATATTCGGGTGCGGTATTTTCGGCCAGTTATCCCGTGGAAAATATTCGGGTCAACGACCGTTATCGTTATCGTAATATCTGGTGAAAAACGTTATCCCGTCATAACGACGTTAGAAACATTAATATTGTGGATCGGCGACCAGTGATATCGGTCTGCCATGCTGCAAAGAAACATATATTCGCGTGTGAGAAATTACGTCTCGAACGTTCTCGAACGGTTTCCCCGCCATTTTGGGTGCAACGATCAACCGCCATCTTACCACGGTCGAACGTTCTCGAGCGGTCTCCCGCCATTTGGTACGTCTCGAATATTCTCGAGCGTCTCCCGCCATTTTATGGTGCCGCGTTGCCGCCAGCTAAGTGTGTTTGAACAATATCACGCAGTATTGGTGTGTTAAAATTCATCACGGAAGATCAGTTGTCGGTATTCAAGAAAACATGGATCGGCAGCAGTTAGAAAAGTTATCTGTGAGTGAACTACAAGACGAAGCTAAGAAATATGGGCTAAATCCTTCAGGCGATGCATCGCGCTGTATAGACATGATCATGTCTCATTTGGAGAGACAAGCCACGTCCGATCAGCAAAAAAGAGAAACACGTGCCGCTACTAAAAGTAAGGCGATGCAATCAACAATCGCAGCGACGACGCCGACGGAATCAGCTGATTTATCTCAAATCTGTGCCTGGATGGCACAACAAATGCGTATCCAGCAGGAAGATAAGCAAGAACAAATGCGTATCCAGCAGGAGGATAAGCAAGAACAAAGACGTTTCCTGCAAGAGCAAATGCGTATCCAACAAGAAGATAAGCAAGAACAAAGGCGTATCCAGCAAGAACAAATGCTTATCCAAAAAGAATTTCAACGAGAACAAGCTCGAAACCAACAGGAACAGCAGCGTCAAAATCAAGCTATGATGCAGCAGATGATCGAGTTAACTAACTTTTCTCGCGAAGACTCACAAAATAGAATGTATAATGTGATAAATAATGACAATGTTATACATGCGGATCCCGATAGTTCGATTACACGTCGTCAGCCGCTTTCGTCAGTAGCTACCGCCCATGCTGTGAAATTATTGACGGCCCAAATTCCGGAATTTGCTGGAACAGAAGAAGAGAAAATCGAAACATGGATAGAAACAGGAGAGAGAATTGCTCAAATCCATGCGGTGTCCGAAAATGTATTACTCTTGGCAGCTTCTAGTAAACTCGTCAAAAATGCCAAAAGATGGTTTGATCTAAATGTGACAACGTTGATCGAATCCTGGCAGATGTTTAAGGAAGCCATAATACGCCGATTTAAACGGAAGATATTGTTTCATGTGGCCATGCAAAAAGTTGAAGCGAGAAGGTGGAACTTTGCTAAGGAGCAATTCCAAGATTACGCCATGGACAAGTTAGTGCTGATGAAAAATCTAAACTTGCCAGAAGAAGATGCCATTCATCTACTTATTAATGGTATCGGAAGCCGATCGTTGAGAGAAGCAGCCGCAGTGCTTCATTGTGCAACAGTCGATGAGTTCCTGGAAGAAATGCACCGGATAACATCGGTGTCAGCCGAGCCCACTAGAAAGATTCATCATCAAGAGGTAAAAAGTGATAAGATGAAAAATAGTGCGAGCACGATACTTAAAGATAACTCTGTGTCAAAGTCAGACAAAGATGTGTTTTGTGTATATTGCCGGGCAAAAGGTCATGTCCGAGCTGACTGTTTCAAGTTAAAAAAGAAAGAGCAATCACCGCCAGTGACAACAGCCAAGCCAGCGTTAGTGGTATCTGCGGTGGATGAAGACGAGCAGGAGATGGAGATTGCAGTAGTGGACGAAGATTCCGGTAGGAAATTAGAAGTTTCTGATTCGCGTATTATTGTTAATTCATTGAATGGAAATTCATGTAATTTAAATGCGTTGTTAGATACCGGAAGTCCTGTTTCATTTATTAAGTCTTCGGTTTTTACAAAGTTTATAAATGTCGATTTGGAAAAAAGTGAAAAAATAAAACGATATAAAGCGGTGAATAATACTTTTGTTAATGTATTAGGATCTGTCAAAACAGTGATTTCTCTGGATTTATTACCAGATTTGAAAGCATCAATTTCTTTATTAGTGTTGGATAATGACTCTTTTTCTTTTGATTTAATTATTGGTGTAGATTTCTTTAAAGAGAATAATATTTCAATTTTATATAATCCATCTGGTATCGAAATAGATAATCGAGTTCAGTTGTTTAAAGAAATAGCTTCTACAGAAGTAGTTGAAGATGAATCTGAAGACGTGCTGTCATTGTTGCAAGATATTGATATTGATTTTGATGAATCGTATAAACAAGAATTGATTTCGATGATGCAAGAAGTTGAGAACTCGGATATACAATTAGTTAATGATAATTATTCGATAAAAGTTTCCCTTAAAGATGATTCCGTTTTTGCATATGCTCCCAGACGATTTGCTTGGTCTGAAAGAGAGCAGCTTAGAAAAATCACTGATGATTTATTATGTCGTGGTATTATAAAGCGTAGTAATTCCCCGTATTGCGCGCGTGTAGTATTAGTGCGTAAAAAAGATGGATCTTTACGGATGTGTATTGATTTGCGTCCGCTCAACCAGAGAGTAAATAAGCAATGTTTTCCTTTTCCGGTGATAGAGGATTGCATAGCGCGTATTGGTAATAGAAAAGTATTTACGACGTTAGATTTAAAAGATGCCTTTCACCAAATTAAAGTTCATCCAGAGCATACGAAATATTTTGCTTTTGCGACCCCAGATGGTCAGTTCGAACAATTATATATGCCGTTCGGATGGTGTGAATCAGCGGCAGAATTTCAGAAACGATTGTCAGAAATATTAGAAAGATTAATTAAGCTGAATATGCTTATAGTTTATATGGACGATGTTATTATTCCTTCCGATACACCAGAGGAAAATATTAAAGTCTTGAAAGAAGTACTTATAATTTTCAAAAGTTATGGTTTTAAGCTAAACTTAAAGAAGTGTAACTTTTTGAAAATATCGGTAGAATATTTAGGATATGTTATATCTCCAAAAGGGATAACTATTAGTTTTCGACATACCGAGGCAGTTAGGAAGTTTCCTGAGCCTAAAAAGGTGATTGAAATGCAAAGGTTTTTGGGTCTAACCAATTATTTTAGAAAGTTTGTAAAAGACTATGCTGTTAAGGCTAAGCCATTACAAAAGCTTTTGCACAAAAAATTAGAGTTTAAATTCGATGAAGAATGTCATAATGCTTTTGAGTTATTGAAACAGGATTTAACGTCGTACCCTGTTTTACGAATATATAATCCAAAGGCAGAAACGCAACTTCATACGGATGCAAGTGCTATTGCAATAGCAGCCATTTTGTTACAGAAGCAGGATAATAGTCAATGGGCTCCGGTAGCCTATTTCAGTCAGTCAACTAACAAGGCTGAAGCTAATTATCATAGCTTTGAATTAGAGATGTTGGCCATGGTAAAAGCGGTAGAAAGATGGCATATATATTTATATGGGATCGAATTTGTAATAATAACTGATTGCAATGCACTGGTGTTCGCAATGAAAAAAGCGAATATTAACCCGAGAATTGCTCGATGGACTCTCCGTTTACAAGAATACAAATTTGGAATATTACATCGAGAAGGTAAACGGATGGCTCATGTGGATGCATTAAGTAGGGCTGTTGCGTATATAGAACCAATGCCTCTTGAAAGAGAGCTAGAGTATAAGCAATTGCGTGATATTAGATTAAAGGATATTGCGAAAAAATTAGAATTTGAAGATAATGAAAAGTTCACGTTAATAGATGGACTTGTCTTTCGTAAAGGAAAGGATAAACCTAGATTCGTAATTCCAGAAGTTATGATAAATAACGTTATTCGGATATATCATGATGATATGGCGCATTGTGGCGTTGAGAAAACCCTCCAGGGTATATACGTAAATTATTGGTATCCTTCTTTACGAAAGAAGGTAATAGATTATATAGATAATTGTTTAACTTGTTTGATGACAAATGCGTCTGTTAATACTCGCGAAGGCGAAATGCAAATAGTAGATAACCCTGAATCCCCGTGTCAAATTTGGCATACGGATCATTTTGGCCCGATTTCAGAATCAGTCGAGGGATTCAAACATATTTTGTTAATAATAGATGCGTTTACGCGATTTACTTGGTTATTTCCCGTAAAGTCTACTAGTTCAAAGGAAACTATCAAACATCTGGAATGTTTGTTTAACACATTTGGAAGTCCAAGTATTTTGGTATCGGATAGAGGTACAGCATTCACTTCGAATGAATTTTCAGAGTTTATACAAATACGTAATATTAAACATCGTCGAGTTGCTGTTGCTGCTCCATGGGCAAATGGCATAGTAGAAAGAGTCAATAGATTTTTAAAAGCGTCTCTTAAAAGAATTGTTGAGGAACAACAATCATGGTGTTCCGCGATCGGATCTATCCAATATGTGATAAACAATACATTTCATTCCTCAGTGAAGGCTTCACCTTCCAAATTACTTTTTGGTTATGAACAACGTGGTCACTCGGATAGTGAGTTGGTTAAAATTTTAAATCAATTGGCAGAAATTAAATTAAAAGTGTCAGAGGAACGAGATATTGCTCGTAAGTTGGCTGTAGAAGTAACTGATAAATTAAAGAATTATAATAAAGCCTATTATGATAAACAACATAAAAAACCAACTCAATATAAAGAGGGAGATTACGTTATGATAAGAGATACTGCGGTGAAACCAGGTGAAGATAAGAAATTAAAGCCGTGTTATAAGGGTCCGTATATGGTTACAAAGGCCTTAAATAATAATAGATATGTGATTCAAGATATTCCAGGTTTTAATGTGACCTCCAGGCCTTATAACTCTATACTTTCCCCAGACAGATTAAAACACTGGATAAAACAACCAGAGTCATAATTTTTTTTTTGGAATAAAGATTTTAAAAGCGTTATTTTATGCAATAATCCTAAGTTTAAAATAATTTAAGTTTTTGTGTACGGATTAATTTGAGATTGCAATATTGTAAAAGTGAAAAGTCTGAATAATTAATAATAAGAAATAATATTATGATTTATGTTTAAATAAGTAAAAGTTTATTCGGATATTTTAAGTTGTATTATTAAAGTATATTTTATTTATTTTTAAGATTTAATTTCCGTTAAGACATTCGGGACGAATGTATGCGCAGAATGGCCGAACTGTAAGATTAACGTTGCGCCGTGCTTGAATAAAACTGTGTGATGTGATTGGTCGCTTGAGATACGGGTGTGCGCTGTGGCGCTCTGCGCATGAAGAAACGCCGAGATTGGCGGAGAGCAAGAAAGATGAGTCAGTCGATGCTTGACGCTGGATCGAGTAGGCGTCTTGAGGCATCTCTCGTGTAATAAAGTTACCATTACCAGAAGTATATTTGAATATCGTCTTTCACCGACCTACATCCTTATCCTGACATCTCCCCGAGAAGTAATTCGCGGTCAGTGCCGTATGAACCAACGGTGCGTCAACAGAAAAGAAAATATATTATTACATCTGAAAGACCGTACAGACGGCGAACGAGACCGTCACCTGCAGTCAGCCCGGGTATCGTGATTGCAACAAGTGTTGTGAAAACCGAGCGTAAGTGCAAGCGAGCACTTCTCAATAACTCAGCGCAGGGAGCTCGATCCCGATATCGACCCCTTTCTCGCGGCCATTTTGTCGTGCCGCGCCGTTCGTGAACACGGACCATCATCGTGAATGTAAAGCGTATAGTGATTGTGTAAAAAGCGAACTCACTATCGCGTACCCGAGACAACCAGAAAGCCTGAGCATCTCGCGCCTCGTGACCGCGGTCGCTCGTCTGCTTCGCGCCAAGATATCCGTTGACCGCGAGCAAGATCTCCGGACGCGAGGGCGGTCATCTACCGCTCTACAAGATTTCCGTTTCGCGAGCCACGCAGACAGAAGGAGCGACTCAAGATTTCCGTCCCGCCATCCCGCAAATGCTCCGGGTGCTCGGGTGCGTGACTGCGAGAAGTACTCTATGTGCAATAAAATGTGTTTGTCAGAATAACCCGGCGAGCGTTTTTTGAACCCTCTTTCGCTACCTTCTTGGTTCTTGCCCCGCGCCCTGGACAGGGTGGTCCCGGCATACTTCGTGTCCCGAGGGTACCTCGGTCGCGCACGAAACAGAGCGAGAAATTGGAAGCCCACGGAGTAGACTGCCGAGAGATAAACAACTGTGCCATCCGACAACCGAGCGAGGACGACAAGTGGCTGAGTTTCAAGAATCACAGCAGGAAGGAACGAGTTCCGTTCGTCGTGTACGCCGACCTGGAATGTACCCTCGAGAGGACGGATGCGGATCCGAAAACGTCCACATACACGTCTCAACATCATCGGGTATTTAGCATAGGATATTACGTGCGGTGCTCGTACGACGACTCGTTATCCGCGTATCGATTTCGTCTAAGGATTGCGTCGCGTGGTTCGCCGAGGAACTAAGACGTTTAGCACACGACGTAAAGAACATCTTGTCCGATAATATACCCATGGCGGATTTTACGCGAGACGAGTGGAAAAAATTTAACAGCGCAACGCACTGTCACGTGTGCGAAAAACCGTTCGAGCCAGACGACGTGCGCGTACGCGATCACTGTCACTTGTCCGGTCGTTATAGAGGTCCCGCGCATTCCAGCTGTAATCTAAATTACACAGATTCGCATTACATTCCCATAGTATTTCATAATTTATCGGGTTACGACGCGCATTTTATTATCAAGGAAATAGCTACAGCCTACGAAAGACGCGTAGACTTACTTCCAATCACGAAGGAAAAATACATTTCATTTACGAAAAACGTCAAAAGCACTAAGGATAAAAACTACCAAAATTGCATCAAATTAAGATTCATCGACTCGTACAAATTTCTTAGCGCGAGTCTCGAAAAATTAGCATCCTTCCTCAATAAGGATAAGTTAAAAATTATACGTTCAAAATTTTCCGCGTTATCCGACCAAGATTTCGAATTATTGACGCGAAAAGGTGTCTTTCCGTACGAGTACATTGACTGCGTCGAAAAGTTGGAGGATGCGTGTTTACCATCGCGCGACTCGTTTTACAGTTCATTGACAGGCGACACCGTATCCAAGAGCGATTACGCGCACGCCGTCAACGTCTGGCAGCGGTTCTCCATTCGAACGCTCGGTGACTACAGCAATCTGTATCTAAAAATCGATGTCTTGCTGTTGGCCGATATCTTTGAAAATTTTCGCTATAGCTGCGTCGCGGGTTATGGACTCGATCCGGCGTATTATTACACTTTACCGGGGTTTACGTGGGACGCTATGTTGAAGCATACGGGTATCAATTTCGAACTGCTCACGGACATTGACACGGTCATGTTCATTGAACGCGGTATACGCGGTGGTCTGAGTCAATGTTCCGGAAGATACGCGCAGGCCAATAACAGGTACATGCAATCTTACGATACATCGAAACCATCGTCATACCTGATGTATTTTGACGTAAACAACTTGTACGGCTGGGCAATGTGTCAACCATTGCCTTATGCAGACTTTCGATGGGTCGAAGACGTCTCGAATTTCGAGTTTAGCGCGATCGCTTTGGATTCGCCCACGGGTTACATTCTCAAAGTCGATCTAGAGTATCCGCAGAATAAACACGACGCGCACGCTGACCTACCGTTCTGTCCGACGCGCGATAAACCACCCGGCAAATGGCAGGACAATATTACAGTATTGGAAAGAATAGTAATAAAAATATTACACATGTGTATTTCATATTTTTTTTACGTACTTTATATGTATTTCATATTTCAAACATTTTACATGTATTACATATTAAATATTGCATTTTTTATGTTAAGAATAAAAATACAGTTAACACGAATCAAATAACATTGTTCTTGTGTATCCATGAGTTGTGCGATCCATCAAATCCCAGCCATTTAACGTAAACCTCGTCGCCCCTCCTGCGCAGTACTTTCTCCACGAGATACACGTCTGGATAAGTCGCGCGATGCAACTCGTGCTCGTAGAACCCTCCAGAGACGGATTTTCCACGATAGTCCTCGAGTAGATAGGTTACGGGATTGGTACGCAAATATTGTAAAATTGGCCTCGTGCGACACCAGCTTGTACATGAAACCGTCAAACGTACTCTTCTTGTTCGAACTAGAACATTGCGTCAAGAATGTGTATTTTCAACTATGCCAAAATGTTCATGGCGTAAGTAAAAAATTTAAACAATTTGTAATCATTTTACGTCAAAATTGTATCACCGATAAATGTAATGCAGTTAGAATCTTGCGTGAATTTTATGATAAGAATTCAATTATTGATTGTGAACTGTTGGCGTATGCTGCAGATAATATTGTACATGATGCATTACATGAGAAATAAATGTATATATATATATATATATATATATATATATATATATATTAAAATGCATATCACTGTATCTAAAATTATCTTTCCTTCTCCCAATTATTTATTATAATGAAAAGAAACGCGAGCGAAGGGGCGCGAGCGAGAGAGAACGCGAACGAGAGGACGGTTCTTTTCGAGAGAGATTGCGTGCGAGAGACTGCGCGCGAGAGAGAACGCGAACGTGGGACGGGAGCGAGAGAGAACGCGCGCGAGAGAGAACGCGAACGAGAAGACGGTCCTTTTCGAGAGGAAGACAAAGAAAAGAAGGAAGAAAAAAATAACGCGCAACGTCATAATCGAATGGCGCCGCAAAAACGTGACCCAGTGAACCTGTAACCCACATGTTCACCAAAAAAAAAACCTCAATAAATTGCCCTAAAAAGACATGTCTGAAGAGGACATTGCGACGGTATACATGCACAGCGGGGGTCTCCGAGAGACTCCCAGGCCAACTTTTTTTCCGGCGTTTCATTGTTTCTCTTTTTTACCCCGTATATCTCGGACAGAAAAAATAAAGAGGAGAGACCGCGACGGTTAAGTCATAAAATTTTTGGTCGAGTACCTACGTCGTCGGGCCATCGACGCTCGCTTTTGAAGTGTGAAATGACATCTGTTTATAAATACTATCCCCGCCCCTCACCCCCCTGAGATCCTCGCCTAGAACTCTTATTGATATCACTACTCACGACGGAAAAAAGTGGCATTCTGACTGCAGTCGCAGAGCAGTGCACGCGTTAGACGAGTCCGTATTTTTTGTGTGATTTTTTAAAATTATTTTGTGATGCCTCCGTACGATCTTCCCCCGTACGAGCCTAAATATGTAAAAATAAGTGACATTTTAAACGATTCTAATTTTAACGACTTTAATTTGAACGACTTTAATTTGAACGACTTTGCTGGTGCTGGTGATCAGGAGGAGAGGCCCACTGCTCTCCCGCGTCTCCCGCGTTTCCCGCGTATCCCGCGGACGCTCGGTGGTGCACGCGGCCGGCTTTTTCCCCGCGGGCGGCCTGTGCTAAACATTAGTATCGCGGAATTTTTTAATTCCGATTTTGAGATTGACAACTTAGAGGATAGTGATAGTAGTGATAGTGAAATTCAAGAGAAGAGGTCCGCTGCGCCCCTGCTCCCAACAGCTCAGGTGGGCACGCCACCCGGGATCTCACGCGGGCGAGCGCTGAGGAACGCTCTCGGCCTCCCGGCTCTCGGACGCGGGCGGGCACAAAGTGTGATTCAAGAGAAGATGTCCGCTGCTCTCCCGCGTCAGCCACCCGCGCCCCTGCTCCCAACAGCTCAGGTGGGCACGCCACGCGGGATCTCACGCGGGCGAGCGCTGAGGAACGCTCTCGGCCTGCCGGCTCTCGGACGCGGGCGGGCGCAATTTTACGCCGATTCCCTCGCGCAGGGTCGCGCGTATCGTCCAACACCTGAGGACGAGAGATTGGCGGACGAGCTGGTGTTCGACGTAATTCGAATTGTACACATCGCGGGTTCTCCTCTTCCTCCCGTCAACCGCCCTAGCCGCCAAAATCCACGGGAGGCACTATCGGCAGCATTCAGACGGATGTCAGTGGGCCGCGGCTATGGAGCCCTCCCTCGTCGAGATTAAGGTATTTTCTTTTTTGTTTTCTTTTTACCTAAAAATTAATAATGTAAGAGCGAGAGAGAGACCGCGCGCGAGGAAGAGATAACGCGAACGGGGGGGGATGGGAGCGAGAGAGACAGCGGCTCTTCCTAGAAAAAAAATACATGAAAAGGACTCCGCAACGGTTAAATCGTCATCGGTGAGATCATTGCGGAGTCAAGTGTCTAACTCGCTGTTTTATTTATATTCACCGATAAAATTCCAGCAGCCGAACGGCGCCTTTGTAATACCCCCGCGCCGATAAAGTGACGACATCCCCCCCCCCTCGGCGGTACCCCTTGTCAATACGATATGTTTATTAATATTTAATAAACATGTCCCGACACGCTCGCCGACCCCCCTCCCCCGCTTCCCCTCACCAACGAGTCGTCCTCCCCCCCGCTCTCCCTCGCCCTCGAATCCTCCCCCCGCCCCTCACCCCCCCCTGAGATCCCCGGCCTAGGACTCTTATTGTTTTATCTACTCTAGAACTCTTATTGATATCACTACTCACGACGGGAAAAAAAGTGGCATTCTGGTTGAATTGCCGCGTTAAGGTCCCTCGCCCATGAAGCGTGATGCCATCTATGACAATTGTGAAGCGTCAACCGATTCGATATGATTTAGTAACAAGCGTGTGAACGTAGCGCGCGAAGCGGCGCAGCCGCATAGCGACCTAGCAATAAGCGATTTCCGGGTTCTTCTCGGAAGTACGTGCGTGCGAGAACAAGAGACAAAAAAAAGAGAGCATTCGAGATCATTCGTCCATCGTGGTGAGATGTGTCCGAGCTATCCTGAGTTGTCTGCTGTGTATTGTAGCTATCCGAAATTCTGAGACCTGACGCCGATATCTGCAGTGGGTGTACGAAGGTGTGATAATTTCATGACGAGGCCAGAATTATTGAAAAGGACGACCACGGAGATAGAAGGAAGGAAGAAGTTTATGAGAAGGACGGACGTCGCCATTTTCGGGGATTCGCCCATTATATGTCTTGATACGGAAAGAGGTTTTATCCGAGATTGCTTGCTGGACTTTCACGATTCCCAAAAGCGGGAGAAATATTTCATACACGTGAAAGAATGGATATAAGGTAACTCTTGATGTTCTGGGCAACAATCATGAAGCAAACTAAGGGTACTACTTTGTAGATATATGAGCTCTCTGATTGCAGAACATTCAGGAGATTTCCTTTTTTACATGGGATGCTGAAATGTACAGTTGCCTCGCTGTTGATTGATGGGCATCATCCCACGATTTAATCCTGTGCTTTAACTACCGGGATTACTTCCTTTGAGTGCTCAAAGTAAACGTCGCTAATATCGGTTGCAACCACGCGTAATTTTACTTTTTCTTATACGTCTTCTATGTTGTCTTGTATAAAGAATTATACGGATAATTAGTCTCAAGTAAAATGTATTCGCTCCTTATTACGACAATCGATCGAATTGCTAATGATAAAACATTCTAAATATTTCTTACAAATACTCAATTTCGAATTACTTGCGTTACGATTCTGGATATAATTTCTGTATTACGAAGTTTACATAAACATAAAATATCTCGTATTCAATTCTCCTGAATTAGATATGAGTTTATATGTCGTATGTTCGATAACTTAATAATTGCGACTGATACATGAATTAGAATTTACTTGTGTTTATATTGCCAAATGGTTTAATGCTACTGAGTAAATTCTACTCATCACAAGAAATTTAGATTAATGGTTCAGAATAATTGTGATAATTACAAGGTGATATAATACGTTCTGAGTTACATCTATTGTTTGAATACTTATTAAATAAGTTTCTCTTTATTTATGAATTAAAAGGTAATTTGATGGAAGAACGATGAAGTATGCATTATTCCATGTTTGATGTTTTAAATAATCATTTGAATTTATGCTGATTATATTTACATTGTAATAAATGTCTTATTAATAGTCATTTCATTTTAGATTGCTTTATAAAGTGTTAAGGTCATACGTATTGAAAATAATATAATAAAGAACATCTGGTTTAATTCACTTGTATTCTCGAATGTTTCAATTAACTAATGAGTATTCGAAAAGACCTTGATCGACATTACATTCTTCTCTGTAAAGTGACTATTAATAACTATACCAATTTCATTCATAAATTTATGGTTTATATTTTTCTGCTATGTTTACTACATTTATATGTTTAAATGAATTTTCACTACATTTACGTATCGTTTAACAACCATTGTGGCATTTGCTCATTTATATTACAAAATAAATTGTTACGTCCTGCAGACTCCACGATATCCCTTTTTCGCGGGAATCCTTATGCGCCTAAGATAGCCCTAAGATTAGAATAAACAAGCCAAGTACGGACGGTTGTCGATTGGGGTGAGGTTAGATCTCCTCGCATTCCTTTTTTTTATGATCAAACTACCTATTTGCTTGGGCAACTAAAAGCAACCTCTCAGATGATAAATTACTAACAGACGGGGGATATGGTGACCAGATTCTTGTCAACCTCGTCTGGCTCATAACTATAAATCCGGCGATACAACGCGCAGAAAGGAGCCTTAACTTCAGACGAGGGATGATGGGGATCTGTATTATATCGCGCGACTCACTCAAAACTGGCCGTGCGATGTTCCGACAAACAGAAACGAAACCTAATACGTGGTTTTAGAAATCTTAAGAGCACGTGGCGGAAGTTTCTGTTTGCAATAAAACTGCACTTAAAATTGAGAAGTATGGATCGTCTGTCAACGTAGACACAGGGTCGCGAGATAAGTAAGGAACCCTAATAAAAGGGAAATCGGCGATAGCCGAAAAACAAATGCGTCACTGGAAAGAACCGATGGGTTACACCCCCAATAAGACAGTGGAGGCCAAGAGGGGGCTCACCAATAAAAAACCGCAAAAATCGATAACCGTCTCTAGCTTTCCAGGATAGGCGAAAACTTAAGAATCTACCTCTTGGGTGAGGAACATCTCAACCAATAAAAAATCCGTTAAACAAAAATTAGAAACATCCCGCCAACCCGAAATTCTTTAAACAATAAACCAGACACACCCCACATGAAACCCACCCCTTCCATTCCCTACATTTTCCTATATAAACCCCGAGATTGCGACACTCGCCCTTTCAAAACTTCTCAGTCTCTTCAAGCCTCTGAAGATTTAGTTTGCATTTCGGCATTATAATCGTGATCTCTTCCGTTTTCGAGTCACGATTTCGCATTTAGAGTCTGTGCAAAAGATCCAGCAGCATATCAGTCGCTCCGACTCATTCACCAGTGACACCGAGAAGAAATCCACTCGTTTTTGAACTCATCAAGTAGTAAGTATCGTAATTTTCTTGATTCTTCTTTTTCCGCGTTATTGCCCCCCATTCTTAAACGGTCTATCGATTGTCGGACCCTCGGAAGCTCATTATATATTTGGGGCCGGTCAGTGTAGACATCAGGTTTCCAGCAATCGTTGGCGTTGTCGTGGGCCTGACTTGCCTCCCGGCGTATCGCCGCTGTCGTGGACTCAGCTGGTCCACTGACCTGAGCTTATGCTCGTGGGTCGGTTAGTGTAGGCATCGAGTTCCCAGCGGTCGTTGGCGTTGTGGCAGGCATGACTTGGCTCCCGGCGTCTCGTCGTTGTCGTGGGCCCAGACTGTCCACTGACCTTCCCCCCCCCTAAGTTTGACGATTTCCTTTGGTTCGCTTCCGACCGGGTCTGAGAGAGAGATTGACTAAAAATAGTAAATATTTTTAGTGGACCCGAAAGCCCTGGCCCCTCAAGGACCGAATCTCCGCACAATTAGGCGTCATAGAAATCGCCAGAACAAGCGGGCGCGACATGAGGTCAAACTCCCCCGGGAGCGGCTCAACGCCGGTCCTCCGCGACTCGCCACCCCACCGCCCCTACTAGCTTCTACGAAAGAACCCGGTTGTTCGAACCAGGATTGTCCCGCTACCATTCAGCCCTATCGCCCAGTCGTCCTACCCTCCCGCACAATAGTCGAACATCGCCCTATTTGTCGTGTGGGTCCGTTTCGCGTGGTCCTGCCTCGCGTGGTCCCTGTTAACCACGATCCAGTCCGCTTTTTAGAACCTCCCGATTCCCCCTCCTCTTCTCGAAGTCCGTCCCCGACCTCCTCGACCGCCTCGACTCTCGATCTCGAGGAAGTAGTCGTTCCCGAGATGATTACTCTTGACTAATTATTTGTTTTAATACACACACCGCACCCCTACAACTAATTTAATTTTATTTCAATGGCGGTATCCTTATTTTTCATTCATAAATTCTTGTCTCACCCCGCAAACATCTCCATATATTTTGTTTTAATTGTGACTTAATTTTAGTTTAACACACACCACACGCACTCTTACATTTAGCTAAATTTATGTAACTTCATTCCTTAAATAATTGTGATAATAGCGGGCAGAATGCCCATTTCCAAATAGGTTTCCCTTAAAAATCCTGCCCAATCACCTCCACACTTATGTACCACCCGAGAAGAATCCACACACGTTACACACATATCCGACATTCACACTTATAAATATATTCAGTTTATCTGCTCAATTCTTATTTATTGTTCACCTAGCTTATATTATTGTAATAGAATATTTTATTGTAATAAAATGTTTAGCTTATGTTAAATGTTAATTTCAAACTGCATTGAGATTTATAACTTAAAAACCTCTAACCCTACTCTTCCACCTCTCAAAATCGCACGAGGTCCGATCCTGAGTTAAAGGGATTAAATTCTCTGACTCGAAAAAGGACCGACGATCGCACCGCTCATGAAAGGCGTCCTAAGGTCTTTACAGACGTTGACCCTTTCTGAGTCATAAAAGTGCGTTCGGCTCGCGCCACGCGTCTCCGAGCGCGTACCTGCGAGCGACATTTGTAAGTATCTAGCTGCGTCCTCCCTTCCCCCGACCCCTCTGGCTAACCTTTTCCTTGCTTCCCAGATTTTCACATCCTAATCCCGGGGTTGGACGTAACAAAATAGAACGTTTAAAATACTTCGTAGACATTCGAACTGCCGTGCCTCTTTCTTGGCCCTCGTGCTGATTACGACTTATTCAAGACGTGTACACATTCTGACTGCAGTCGCAGAGCAGTGCACGCGTTAGACGAGTCAGTATTTTTTGTGTGATTTTTTAAAATTATTTTGTGATGCCTCCGTACGATCTTCCCCCGTACGAGCCTAAATATGTAAAAATAAGTGACATTTTAAACAATTCTAATTTTAACGACTTTAATTTGAACGACTATAATTTGAACGACTTTGCTGGTGCTGGTGATCAGGAGGAGAGGCCCGCTGCTCTACCGCGTCTCCCGCGTTTCCCGCGTATCCCGCGGACGCTCGGTGGTGGACGCGGCCGGCTTTTTCCCCACGGGCGGCCTGGGCTAAACATTAGTATCGCGGAATTTTTTAATTCCGATTTTGATATTGACAACTTAGAGGATAGTGATAGTAGTGATAGTGAAATTCAAGAGGAATGGTCCGCTGCTCCCCCGCGTCAGCCACCCGCGCCCCGGCTCCCAACAGCTCAGGTGGGCACGCCACCCGGGATCTCACGCGGGCGAGCGCTGAGGAACGCTCTAGGCCTCCCGGCTCTCGGACGCGGGCGGGCACAAAGTGTGATTCAAGAGGAGAGGTCTGCTGCTCCCCCGCGTCAGCCACCCGCGCCCCTGCTCCCAACAGCTCAGGTGGGCACGCCACCCGGGATCTCACGCGGGCGAGCGCTGAGGAACGCTATCGGCATCCCGGCTTTCGGACGCGGGCGGGCGCAATTTTACGCCGATTCCCTCGCGCAGGGTCGCGCGTATTGTCCAACACCTGAGGACGAGAGATTGGCGGACGAGCTGGTGTTCGACGTGGTTCAAATTGTACACATCGCGTGTTCTCCTCCTCCTCCCGTCAACCGCCCTGGCCGCCAAAATCCACGGGAGGCACTATCGGCAGCATTCAGACGGATGTCGGTGGACCGCGGCCATGGAGCCCTCTTTCGTCGAAATTAAGGTATTTTTTTTTTTTTTTTTTTTTTACCTAAAAATTAATAATGTAAGAGCGAGAGAAAAACCGCGCGCGAGGAAGAGATAACGCGAACGGGGGGGAAAGCCGAGCGAGACAGACAGCGGCCCTTCCTAGAAAAAAAAAACATGAAGAGGACTCCGCGACGGTTAAATCGTCATCGGTGAGATCATTGCGGAGTCAAGTGTATAACTCGCTGTTTTATTTATATTCACCAATAAAATTCCAGCAGCCGAACGGCGCCTTTGTAGTACCCCCGCGCCGATAAAGTGACGACACCCGCCCCCTCGGCGGTACCCCTTGTCAATACGATATGTTTATTAATATTTAATAAACATGTACCGACACGCTCGCCGACCCCCTCCCCGCTCCCCCTCACCAACGAGTCCTCCCCCCCGCTCCCCCTCGTTCATGAGTCCTCCCCCCCGCCCCTCACCCCCTCCTGAGATCTCCGGCCTAGGACTCTTATTGTTTTATCTACTCTAGAACTCTTATTGATATCACTACTTACGACGGGAAAAAAAGTGGCATTCTGACTGCAGTCGCAGAGCAGTGCACGCGTTAGACGAGTCCGTATTTTTTGTGTGATTTTTTAAAATTATTTTGTAATGCCTCCGTACGATCTTCCCCCGTACGAGCCTAAATATGTAAAAATAAGTGACATTTTAAACGATTCTAATTTGAACGACTTTAATTTGAACGACTTTAATTTGAACGACTTCAATTTAAACGACTTTGCTTGTGCTGGTGATCAGGAGGAGAGGCCCGCTGCTCTCCCACGTTTCCCGCGTATCCCGCGGACGCTCGGTGGTGGACGCGGCCGGCTTATCCCCCGCGGGCGGCCTGTGCTAAACATTAGTATCGCGGAATTTTTTAATTCCGATTTTGATATTGACAACTTAGAGGATAGTAATAGTAGTGATAGTGAAATTCAAGAGGAGAGGTCCGCTGCTCCCCCGCCCCCGCGTCAGCCACCCGCGCCCCGCCTCCCAACAGCTCAGGTGGGCACGCCACCCGGGATCTCACGCGGGCGAGCGCTGAGGAACGCTCTCGGCCTTCCGGTTCTCGGACGCGGGCGGGCGCAATTTTACGCCGATTTCCTCGCGCAGAGTCGCGCGTATTGTCCAACACCTGAGGACGAGAGATTGGCGGACGAGCTGGTGTTCGACGTGGTTCAAATTGTACACATCGCGTGTTCTCCTCCTCCTCCCGTCAACCGCCCTGGCCGCCAAAATCCACGGGAGGCACTATCGGCAGCATTCAGACGGATGTCGGTGGACCGCGGCCATGGAGCCCTCTTTCGTCGAAATTAAGGTATTTTTTTTTTTTTTTTTTTTTTTACCTAAAAATTAATAATGTAAGAGCGAGAGAAAAACCGCGCGCGAGGAAGAGATAACGCGAACGGGGGGGAAATGAGAGCGAGAAAGACAGCGGCTCTTCCTAGAAAAAAAAACATGAAGAGGACTCCGCAACGGTTAAATCGTCATCGGTGAGATCATTGCGGAGTCAAGTGTATAACTCGCTGTTTTATTTATATTCACCAATAAAATTCCAGCAGCCGAACGGCGCCTTTGTAATACCCTCGCGCCGATAAAGTGACGACACCCCTCCCCCCCCGCGGACCACCTTCGGCGTAGAACGCGGACACCTACCCCCCCCCCTCGACGGTACCCCTTGTCAATACAAAATATGTTTATTAATATTTAATAAACATGTCCCGACACGCTCGCCGACCCTCCCCCCGCTCCCTCTCACCAACGAGTCGTCCTCCCCCCCCCTCGCTCCCCCTCACCAACGAGTCGTCCTCCCCCCCCGCTCTCCCGGCAGACCCCTCGGCCGCGAGTCCCCCCCCCTGCCCCGCTCCCCCCTCGGAGCTCCTAGGGTAGATCTCTTATTGTTTTATCTACTAATAAATACTTTCAGTTCTTTATAAAAAATTATCAAAGAAAGGGTCAAAGAGACGAGTCTCCCCCCTTCACACCGGTCCTCCGCGACTCGCCATTCCGCCGCCTCCACCAGCTCTTTCGGAGGAACCACCGTCGCCGCCTCCTCCTAATTTGGTTTTTCGCCCCCTTTGCCGCGTACTCCCTTATCGCGTGCTCCCCGATACACTTGATTCTTCCCCCCTGCTCGAACCTTCATATTCCCCGGTTCGCCCCGGGGAACTTCTCGATTCCCTCGCCCTCTCGCCTGCCTCCAATCCTTCCCCTATGCAGGAGAGGTCACACTCCCCTGTTCCTTTCGTTGACTTAGTCGATCTTGAGGTGATTAGATTGATAATAACGCCCCTTATAAAATGAATATTGTTTACTTTCTTTATGTTTAATTTAGTTTCAAACACACATATATTTGCGAGAAACCGGACGCGCCAGACGATAATCGCGTAAGGTAAACGTCCTAATAGCCAACTATGTCCCAGTTCCCAACCACTAAGGGGAATATTCCACTTAATTAAGAGAATTTTTGATAAAAATAAATAAATAACCACTTAATTGAGTTCTACGATTTATAATCTATGCATAGGACAACGGTTAAAATAATCCTTGCGCTCTTTGTAATAATTTTTTCGAGTTTCTTGAGAGTGCACGCGCTGCCCCGGGAAACAAAGCGCATCTGTAAGCCAGTTTGTTAAGAATTGACGAAGTTCAATTGTAACTATTGTCGCCTTCATTTTTTATATATATTGAATAAGTTATAGCTTTTTATATTCAGGAAGATGTAGAGAATGCAAATCTAGGGTCGACATTTAGTTAGAATTGCTGATAAATTGTTAATTTGCATGGTTGGATACTCGGACGTTTCAACCGTATGATGTACCAATAGCGAACCAAGTGGCTGGATACTGGTACAACCAAGCGATCGTGTAATGTCCCAATAGCCGGACGCAACGAACTCAGCGGCCATAACCTTGATGGAACGATCAGCATTGACGCGCGGCATTGTTTACTAGTGTGCTTAAAGTGCGGCATTGTTTACTAGTGTGTTTAGAATTACGCTAAACTGAGGTGATTATTCGCAGTAAGTATGATATCTAACATTTTACAAATTTGGCTCCGTACACAAGTTTGTTATTGTATTATAATTGTATTTACATTGGAAAAGTCTTAAACGTAACCTCTCAAATCGCGAATTTAGGTTAATCGAGCATTATGCAAAAAGTCTTTCCACGCATATTTCAAGTATGTACTTATCTATTTATGTTACTATAGACGCTGGCATCATGTCGAAAACAGAAAAGTATACAGAATCGTCGATAAAAACTGCTCTCGCTGCAGTAAGAATGGGCGTGCCTCTGAAAACTGCGAGTAAAATGCACAACGTTCCGAGAAGCACTCTCTATACAAGGCACAAACAAGGTGTTTCACAACTCGTCATGAAGGGACCGTCTAGTATTCTGTCTGCGGAAGAAGAAAACCAGCTTGTCAAGTGGATCTTTCATGTCAGTGAAAAAGGTTTCTCGATATCCAAGGATCAGCTCTGTGACAGTGTTGCACGATTGGTTGTGAGACTCAAACGACCAACGCCGTTCAAAGAGAATCGTCCCGGCCGTCATTGGTACGAGGCGTTTCTCCGTCGTCACCCGGAACTTAGCCAAAGAATAGCTCAAAATCTGAGTTATAGTCGCGCTTCGGCGACGGAAGAAAAACTCAGAAATTGGTTCGCCGAGGTCGAGAGCTACTTAACAACGCAAAACTTGTTGAATATTGATCCCTCGAGAGTTACAATTGCGACGAGAGTGCATTCTTCCTATGTCCGAAGGCAGAGAATGTGATTGCAAGAAAAGGTGCGAGATCGGTTTATAAAGTCGTCAATGGGGATGAAAAGGAGTGCCTCACCGTTCTCTTTATGGTTAACGCGGCGGGTGTAATGGCCCCACCAATGGTGATGTATTGGTACCAGAGAATTCCGGCGAGCGTAGCTCGAAACGTCCTTAAAGGTTGGAGCATCGGTACATCGGAAAGGGGGTGGATGACCGCCGAGACGTTTTACGAATATATCGCAAACGTTTTTTATCCATGGTTGAAAGAAAATAACGTCGAGTTTCCCGTCCTTCTTTATGTCGACGGCCATTCTTCGCATTGTACGATGCCTCTGAGCGAGTTCTGCAGGAATCATCAAATCGAACTGATCGCATTGTACCCGAATGCTACGCATATTTTGCAGCCCTTGGATGTCGCGGTATTTCACCCGCTGAAATCGTCATGGAAAAAAACAGTCAACAAGTGGAGACTTGACCACGACGGAGATCGTCTAACAAAAGACAAATTTGCGCCAGTGCTGAAAATTGCAATCGACAGCATGGATCTCACGGGAACAATTATTCGTGGCTTCGCGTCTTGTGGATTGTTCCCGTTTTTGGCAAATTCCGTCGATTTTGATGTTCTTAGAAAAGGTTTAAAGGAACAAAAATCCAAGGAAAACAACGAAGTCGAGAGTCAAGCTGAGGATACCAAATCGGCGAAGTTTCTGAAATTCTTCGAAGAGCGGCTACCAGCCGGTCTGCTACCAGAGTTTATCGAATCGGAGCGTATTGGTTTTTGGAGTGGCGCGATAGAAAATCAAGGACTTTTTGCGTTTTGGTTGCAAATGAAGGGAGTCGTCACTGGTATAAAAAGACAATTTAGGAAAACTGTTTTTTGACTGCTTTTTTTGTAGTGGTTCCACGAAGTTCATTTTATTTAATTTTTAATTTATGTTTTAGATATTTTTGTGTTTGTATATATAGGCTACGACAAAATAAGTGTAAATTCGGACACAATCGACGATGCAGCGGTACCGAGCGACGATCAAAAGTTAGAGGACGCCGAGAGAACGACGGCCGAAGACGGTAGAAGAACCCCGACGGATTGCGCTGCAATAATTACGGCGGATGAGAGTCTGAGTTTGGGGGCAGATCAAAGCATCGTTGTGCTGGCGGTCGAACACGATGGAACTCTGGCAACGATCAATCTCGACGAAAATAGCGGCGCTGGTCAATCATTCGACGACGCAATCGAAATAAAATGCGCAACGGCCTCCTTGGAGACTGAACAATTTATTTTGGAAAATGAACCGGGCGCAGGTTTGTATAAAAATACAAAAATACAAAAATGTTTAAATTTTTCCTGTATTTGGCGTCTTTTAATTTGCAGCAGGCGTGAGACTCGACAGCAGAGCCCCCGAAGGTACTCCATATCCGTTCAAAGATGCCCTATTTTGGCCCCCGGATCTTCCAAACAAAAAAAGGAAGAGGCCTCTCAACGGTCCCAAGCCTCCCACTGTGGCTACTTCCGATAAGTGAGTGGAATATGAAAAATCTAAAGAAGAGAAAAAAAGAAATATTCTACGTGAAAAAGAAGATAGGATAAAGAGAAGGAAGGAAATGCAAGAAGAGAAGAAACGTGTGCAAGAAGAGAATAAGCGAGCGCAAGAACAAAAGAAGCTGGAACGAGAAAAGAAAAAAAGGCAGCTGGGCTGAATTGAAAAAATTGCAAAAAGAACTAAAAAAAGAAAAACAAAAATGATAAAGCGAAGATATTTTACAAACTGTTGCTATATGTACCTGAAGTTACCAAAAATTTCTTTGTCTTACTAATAAAGAAATACTGAATGATATAAAAAAAGTTGTCTCTGCTTTCATCTGTGACTGGTTGATAATAGGGACATCGAGTGGCCGGGTATCGGGACATAATTAAAAACTGATGGTCGGGTACTGGGACATTTCCTTTTCTCGCATTTTCCGAAAAAATCAAATTAACTATTACCGATGAAACAAATTATTGGATGGTTTCCAGAAACTAGAGAATCCAAGCTTTCGTTTCGTCGTATCCGCTTATAAATAAGACTTGTTAATATATATAAAAATTAAATTTCTATTTTCCAGGCGTCTTAAATGGTCGGCTATTGGGGCGTTTACCTTACACGATCATTGTCATCTGACCGGTCGTTACAGAGGTCCCGCGCATTCAAATTGCAATTTAAATTATAAAGATTCTTATTACATTCCTATAGTTTTCCACAATTTATCCGGTTACGACACGTATTTTATCGTAAAAGAAATAGCTACCGCGTTCGAAGGCTCGATCAACGTACTACCGATAACGGAAGAAAAATACGTCTCGTTCACGAAACACGTTAAAAGCACCGAAGATAAAGATAAGAAAACTTGCGTCTAATTGCGATTTATTGATTCATACAAGTTTCTCACCGCTAGTCTCGACAAATTGGCATCTTATCTCAAAGGATAAACTGCGAATATTGCAATGAAAATTTTGTAAATTATCCGCAGAAAATTTCAATTTGCTCACACGAAAAAGGACTAAAAAAAAACAAAAATTTATTGTCAAAATTGCAACTTTTTTTTAAGTGCCGTTTCCTTAATTTTGCACTTTTTCCTTCTTTTTTAGGCTCATCAACAGCGTAATTTTATAGAGAATAAGAAAATTCGAAAGCGTACTCTGGCACTTCGTACAGTACGGACCGCGAACGGAATTTTAGACGTGTTTCGAGTGTAATAAAACCCTAGCTGATTACCGCCCTGCAACCGAGTGCTACGAGTGTACTAACGTCGAAGAAGTATTCGAACAATACATTTTAAACAAACGCGCGGAATACTATAATTCAGATCTCCCCATAAGAATTGTCGACTTGGTCAGACCCTCTGGTAATCGGGAATCCGGGTCGTGAATAACCTCGGTCGCGGGTATCCCCGAGGAGAACTTTTTGATTCGTTGGACCCGATAACCGACCCTATACCGAATACTGAGACAGTATTCGCAGTATTGTGTTCGCGATAAATTAATGTGTAATGTTTCTGCTTACACAGGGTGCAAACGTGTTTACTTTTGGAACTCCATGGTAAGTCTCCCTTACGCAAACAATTGAAACAACATTTATTTTGTTTTAGTAACTTTCAATACGTTGAGGGACAGTTTGCTTTAAAAACGCCTTACTAAAAGTATAGTGAAAGTGTCAAGATGCAGCTGAAAATTACATATCCGTGCGATGGTGTAAGTGTTTTGTGCTGTGCAATAATTTGTGCATTAATAAATGCACTTGTGCAATAATTTTTTGTTTTAATATATTTTATTTTTCAGTATATAAGGGTTAGAGAAGTCAAAATTGTCGGGTCGGGTATCAAATTTGACATTATCTCTGACTCGGAGTAAGAATCTTCTACATCCTTCCATATCCTTGTATCTTCTCTGGGCCCTTTCTACATCCCTCTATACTTACGTATACTCATTCGAATAATCTAAAAGCGTCACCACTTGTATCACTGTATCATTGTATCATTCAAATAGCTTAGATGCGCGACCAAGTGTTTATAACAATCTATGTAATGTATCGTACAATATGTATCTACAGCTATAAAAAATTTTCTTTCTTTCTTTTCTTTTTCTTTTTTCTCTTCCTCTCCAAAAGGACGGAAAGTAATAAAAATCCAGATGTCAAAAATATGAAAACTATATTAAATAGTTTAAGAACAAATGTAAAACCTGAAAAACTCGAGCGATAATCAGTACGATCTTGACTCGCAAAGAGCACGCAAATCAAAGGTTGCCACCAGTTACTTATAAGTGCGCAAGAAATTAAGGTAAACACTAAGTATGACAATTGTACAATATATATACAACAAACTACGGATACCAATATTAAAAGTTATTGTGTGGACTTGTTGGAGAAACTTGGTTCTTTCAAACACACGAGGGACACACTGAAAAAATTGAACAAAAAAATAAAGATATATATAAAATACTGCGTAGAAGGGGTAACAAGGTCTACGTGAAATGGCTGGGATTTGGTGAATCACACAATTCATGGATACATAAGGACAATGTAATTTAATTCGTGCAAACTGCATTTTATTCTTAACATAAACAATATGTAATATGTAATACATATAAAGTGTTTGAAATACACATAAAGTACATAAAAAATATGAAATACATTGTACATACATGTACAATATCTTTATTAATACGTTCTTAACGCGTTCGCGCGAGGGACATCCAAGGATGACAAAAATCAGAAAAAAGAAGTAAGAGCACCCCCGGCAAGTAATGAAAAACACGCTTAGCCTTGCAATCCATGCTCCCGACGACTTCGCGTACCAAATCATAAAGGGCCCAGGATACATTTAATACCAAAAGTAATCTTTTAACAATTTTCTGTATAAATACAAATATATTCTGGAGAAGTAGTACATATAATTAAATGTACTCTGGTAGAAGTAAAAATACGCCAAACTCAAGAATGTTATCAACAATTGCCAGTATCAAAGGGAAACAAAACATACTTTTTAACACCTCACAAACGCATATACTTTTTAAAACAGAAATGCAAATCTCGTGCAGTAGGATACTTCCTACCATCCAAACGACGGATAATATAGCATAACATAAAATGTAGAATACAGCAGATAACCTACAATAATGGAGCCGATGACCAAGCCTACCTGGGATTACAACGATCCCGGATCCTTAGCTACAAGCGGCATTTACACTAACCAAGACCTTGAAAAACTGAGAGACCACATAATATTTCCCGCCGAAAAGACTGAGATATTGAATACAGTAGCACGTGGCGTAATGGGGGAACCGACCATAACACGGGCGACGGAGAGGACGGCCGTTTTTATCTTTACCTACATTCCCATATAATAAATGTAGAAAACCAGAGCAACACCAATTGCTGAGTACAAATTACTATACTATACTTATTATACTTACTATACTTACTATACGTATATAACTATAATAAGTTATTATTAACTACTTACTGTGAATTAGGAAATTGTTTGCTTATTCGAATTCGAGTCATTTAGCGCTTCGAATGTTTCGAAGAGTTTGATTGACTAATGGGATCCAGGAATATTCAAAACATTTTCAAATAAACAGTAAATAAAGACGTGTCAGTTTGTGATTCTTAAATAAAAGCACAGATTGACACCACAAATTTCAAGTATAAAAAAAAGACGTCACCTTCTTACCTCTTGGACGAGAATTCTTTACATAAAATCACAGAAAATGCCTAGAAAAAAATCTGGGGAATATTCTTAAGTTTTGGCAACGTAACTGCAGGATTAATCGGAATATACTTCTGCGCAAGGACGGCAAAGCTAATAATCAACACTATTATACACGGTTACGCACTACATACTATATACGGATGGTCAATACATTTAGTCGGAGCACTGTGGGACTCGGTGACCAATTTACTACATGCATCTAGCGCGAGGGACGGTGAAGGACGATAAAAACCAAGAAAAGAAAGTAGGAGCACCCCCGCTCCCGGCCGAACAGGAAAAAAACTGCAGCGGACACTGAACAACAGAATACCTACAAAAAGTCTGTATAGGTGGAAAGCGAACCAACCCCGAGTATACGAGTGCGAATCAGATCGAGGAAATTATGTTATTGGAGCGAAGCGAGTACAGAGACAAATTTTACGAAACAATGTCTGTCAGTAATATATCGGTAAAGTTCGAGGCAGATATCGCGCACACGAACACGCGCGACACACTCAACTTTTACGATTTCCTTCGTACCATATTGCTATGCAAAGCGATGTGGAAAACGTGAAAAAATCTAGTATCCGCAACGAAGCTCACAACATGTATCCATAGCTATAAACAAAAAATATTTGTCTCTTTTTCTTTCTCACACTTCTCCTCTTTCTCTTCCTCTCGAAAAGGACTAAAAGTAATAAAATCCAGATGTCAAAAATATGAAAACATGTAAAACCCGAAAACTCGAGCGATAGTCAGTACGATCTCGACTCGCAAAAAACACGCAACTGAAGATCCCCAGGGATTATTTAAGTGCGAAAGAAGTTAATTTAATTTTTTAGTACCTCAATCGAAAGTACAAATGCAAATAGAATTTGAATTTACTCTATACGAGCAGATACCTCCAAGAATGAGATACCTCTTTAACGGGTCAACGTTCGAGGCGCCCGTACATATAAGGGTGAGTACATTTAAGTTATATGATTTTGTATGTAATATATTAAATAATTTATTAAATAATTTATTAATATAAACATATTGTGCAACTAAGTTTTGGCCACAAGAGTGCAATCTGCAAGAGTGCAAAGTAATTTCTTTTCAGGATCCTGTACCATCCGCAATTTGTAGCTTTGATTGTACTATCGCAAATATTGCGGCTAGTGGTAGCAGTATTATTGACTCAAAACTCCCAAGTTCCCCAAGCTTGACGACCAATTTCAAATTTAATGTCTCCTCCGAAAGATGGTTGCCCTCTAGGTCGGGCTCTATAACCCTATTAAACCAAGATCTTCATACCGTAATATGCTTCTAATTACCCTATTTAGAAATTTTCCGGGTTTTAACCTTGAAGCATGCAACCAACCAAAAAACGTGATTTGGTTGATGTAGCATCCGGGGATGCTACGTCGTTTTTAACGGCACAAGCCCATTGTTTTCTTATTATAGAATAGCAGATGCTAATTTGCGATGTTTAATTCCGCTCAACCCAACCCTACAATGCAAAACGCTCCGAATCCTTCTTCCGCTGGAAACCGGCGATGGTTACGGGATAATCAACGGCAGCAAAATTTTGTACTAGATAGAGATTGGAGAAACAATCGCGATTGGAACTCGCAGGCTCAGATTGAGACAGACTTCCAAAACCGCCCTCCACAACCCGATCAGAACAGACAGAGGCGCAACAAACAACGAGCTGCTAACTGGAGAAAGAAGAACAACCCTACTCCTGAAGCTCAAGCGTCAACGTCAAAACCAGCACCAGATTTGTCTAAGTATAAGTCGACTCAGGATAGTGCTAACAGAGACGAGCCATTGTATGATTTCGTCGGTGGATCCCGTCCTGTAAAGAAAATTTACGCGCACAACGTCGAATTTTTGACGTTTCCAGTCCTTTGCGAGACACTATATAGAGAATTGAAGCAATCAAACCCCCGTTTAAAACGAGAGATGCCATTTTGCTCTTTTCTCCAGGCTATGACAACATGCCTAAATGCTTGGTTGTTCCGGACAGTTACCGATCTAAATGCGGAGGATAGATACAGCGATGAGAGGGATGCAATGGCCCTCATTCCGCAAGAGATGTATATTCCTCAGCCTGTATCGGAATATTTATCGATGATAAATACAGTCACGACACCATCAGGAGACACTGTTCGTGTCAACTTACCGGATGTTGCTCTCCCACAACATTCCATTGCTGATGTCGGTCCTGGTAGCTTTGGTGTGTGCGACGCAACTACGCATAATGCGTACGAATGTTACGTCAGCCCCCTTGTAGTGAAGAACTTCCTAATTGCATCCAGAGACAATGTCGTGAATTACGCCCCACTGCCTGAAGCTTTAGCT